>NW_010226220.1:53040-63097 GCF_000690775.1 Eurypyga helias
ATTCATACCATGTCCTCAAACTGGGATCAGAAACTGTAAGCGCATCTCTCGCAAAATTTATTCTATGATTTGCAGCCTCCTTTGAGTATCCAGATAGCATTTAGCTTGTGTTCCCAATTCAGTTGGTGAGATTTAACTGGACAACAAATGGATCAATAATATTGCTAGAATAAAGATGTAGTTGTGTGCATGTGTATGCCCGAGTGGCGTGGGGAGAGGTGAGAGTCTCTCGTATATTTGTTGCCTGAATTTGAATGATCTTCACAGCCTTTCGTAAAACTGCAAGTTAAGTGATAGAAATCAGGCTATGAGGAATTTGAAAAGATGAAACTTGTTAAACTCCTATGAGGTGAAGCACAACTCAGAACATAATAGTACTGAAAACCATGCTATATTTTTATTTTTAGTACATGGCAGCAGAAAATAACAATTTAAAAGAGATTTCAATTTTTAAAAAATGCATTAAAACCACAACACACAGGAAGTTGTGGCAGATTTATTTTCCAATTGCAATTTGTTGGCTGAGACATTAGTTAGTTATGTACAAATTTCAGATTTTTTACTTACCAGTATCTGAAAAAAACCTTGAATCTTTTTCCAAATTTCTTCTACAGTCAAGGTCCAGAACTCAAATAGAGAAGATGATGTGGGCCAAGACTGAAATGCATTGGCAGCTCTCTGAAAACTTACAAGACTCTTGATTCTAAATATATGGCAATAGCTAAAATGACTCTTTTGGACTTAGAAAGGTGACAGCTCCAGCATCTCCTCCCTTTCCAACATTTTTTTCCCTTTGGAATAACAGAGTGTTCAAAAAAAGAACATGGAGGAGTATTTTAGACATGACTACCTGCAAGGCTTCACGATTATGAGAATTAAGGAGAGGGTTGTGCCTCAAAGCCATAAAATATATCTAGAATGGGAATAGAAAAAAATGCCAGAAAAAATGAGGTTCCTCTGGACGATCTTCTTAGATTTTAATGTCTGCAAGCTCTAGACCCAGACATCTCTCTGCACTGTCTCTCTATATCTGTCTTAATTGGCTGAAGAAGCACGAATGTTACAGTACTTTTTCAGAAATACAGGACTGAGGTAGGAGCTCTGCATGTGATTTCACTTATGTATCAGGAGAAAAGGAGATGCAATTAAGGTAGACCTCAGAGGCACAGCTAGGACTGCCATACAAAGTGAATCGTTAGGTTCAGATGAAGGTGAACAAGAATTTTACGCTCAGACATTTCCCTCAAGACTTCTGTTCTGTGATTTGCAGCTCTCTGAGCATCTGACCCTCAGTGACTGCTTAGTTTTTGTTAACAGTTTGGCTGGTGAGATTTAAATGGGCAGCTGTTATAGGAAAACCAGTGTCAAAGATAGTCAGTGAGTAACACTGCTGGAATAAATGTGTGCTTGCACTTGTGTGCATGTGTGAAGAGAAATGAGAGAAGAATAACAGTGGAAATGAGGAGGTGAAAGTTTAAGTTACATGAATCAATATGATAAGCATATATCTTGTCTCTGTAGTGCTTTCCTGCTAGTTCCATTTCCAGGCTAGCGTTTGTTCACAATGCATGCAGCTCCTACTTGCTCTGTAATCAGAACGTAAATTTAAGACCTTTGAGATGCAAACATTCTCATCCTACTAGCTTTAATATGTGCTGTATATTTACAGATCTGTTCATAATGGTGTTCCCCATTCCTTACAGAAAGGTCAAATATAAAAGTAGTAAGTGAACTTCTCATGCTAAGCGAACTCCCTAGACTAACATGGGTTAAAATTATCATGCTGGATGGAATGCTGAAAATTAGTCCTTATTCCATAGATTCCTTATAGACTGCAGAGGCAAGAAGCAAAGGCTATGAGAGAATACAGATGTATTTTCTCAAAATCATCTGAACATTTGCCTCTTCAACTCAGCTGAACTGCTTTGCAATATTGAATAAAAGTGGTTACAGATTTGACATGAATTCTGCCTGTTTCACCTTTACGTAAAAAGCTATGAAAAAACCCAGGAGGTTTCTTCTGTAATATGTCTTTGTGATACTGATAATAAACCACAAAGGCAGCTGAAACATTTTCCAGTGTTCCTATACTACATGGTATTATGAAGAACTATGTATAAGGCATCTCCCTTCATACTGCTCAAGTATACGCATGGATATATACAGCCCTAAATCTGGTTAAGTGTTTTATTGATCACAGACAGTAGTGTCTCCCCCTAAAGATTACAATTAACACCTACATCCTGCAGACATTTCTGTACCCATGTAATTGTCAGTCACTCTTCCTGCTGCTGTGGGAGAACTTTCACACTCAACTTAAGGAGATTCCTATGTACTACTTGTTTGGCGGGGCAGGACTTTATTTTAGACATGTCACACTGGGTGACAAACTAATGATGATAATGAAAATTATTAAGACTATATTTACTGTCAAGAGCCGGGGTTTAGTCAGTTATGTGCCCACAACAGTTATATTTTCCAGGCAAAGTGACTTTTTAAAATAATGTGCTAGTCAGACATAATAAAAATTTCTGTCTAGCAGAACAGAAGTTTTGAGGTTAAAATCACCATTGTTCACAGAACTAATATGAGCTTACAGCAGAGCTTTAGTTTTACTTAACACATATTTTGAGAGGATAAGTAAAGCCTGAATGATGCACAAGCCCTGGGCCATTCTTACAAAGATATGAAATTTTATCTGTATAAAAGTACGTACATGAGTTTTGAGTATTAATAGATTCTTGCATTGCCTGCAACTCTAAATAATGTGAATTTTCTCATATTAAAAATACATCAGTGAATCAATTAATGTAAAGGTTATGTTGTTGGGACCTTGCAAGTATATTTGATTTATGAAATATGCCTGCCAGTGGTTTGCAGAAATTTCATAGGACTCTTGGAATAGTTTCCAGAGAAGGTTTGTATAATCTACATTGTTTTATTATTTATATACTGCCTGTATGCCAGGGAAGACATTTCTAGCAGCTGTCAATGCATTTGGTTCTCGTGAAAAGCTCTTCTTTTTGATGCTTGGCTGGGGTTCTCACCAGTATCATGTACAGCTATGCAATGGCTTAGTGAGGCCCAGGGTATCAGCTTCTGAGCAAAGCTGGAAAATATCTGCTGATTCTGAGAGAATCAGGTGCTTGCTCTTTGGAAATGTTCACATTGTCTAGATTTTCATTATCCTCTTTGCTTACCTTTTCCTTCCTCTGTACAGAGCAAACAAAATCTGCTGCGTTTCTGCCACCAATATACATAATTACTGAGTGCTCTATGAATGGAAGCATATATTACTAACTCTTAAATTAAAATAGTCTCTTCTATATAGAAAATTGAATACAGTATAAATACTAATAATTGAAATATCTGTGTTAGGGAATCTATTCGTTTTTCCTTGTTATTTGAAAACATAAATACAACTAATGATCCTGTGGTTTTAATTTCCTATTTTTTTGCTTTTGTTCTTCCTAATTACTTACTGAAGGGTTTTTCCTTGAAAAAAAAACCTTTCCCTTTTAGAGGCATATGTCTATTTTTTCTCTCATTCCATTATGTTTTGGAGATCCTCTAAGAATGTCTTGAGACATGAACAAAACAATCAATACTTGGATAGATTAAATAACATAAATTAAAATGAGAGATTTAAGCAAGGAGGCAAATGTAATTACACATTTTACTGTACATTAAAGAACTGATTGAAATAAATCTATTGTGACATTAAGACAATTTGTACATCATGCTAATGAGATGCTAGATGTTGGATAAATAAAAAAATCTTGATTTTCAGGTTCCTAAAAACAAAACTAATATAAAATTAAACATAATCCATTAATATTGAAAAGGACTGTCTTAAAAAAAACCCAAACAATTACTTCTTCGATGACTGGATGGCTTCTGGGATTAGAAATTAAACACAGACAAAATTCTCATCACTGATTTGTTTGTGACCCATATATGATGTCCTCCTGACATTTCCAGGTTGTTTCCCAATCAAGCCATTTCTTCTCTCAGAATATTTATAAAAATAAATGCTCTTGTGTGTCCAAATCATTAGAGGAATTGTCTAGACATGTGTTCCTTTCCAATTCTCTCTCATCCTTCATTTAAATTAATTCTATCACATCTCAAAAAATGTTGTTCCTGAAACTTTCTCTCTCCATCCTTCTTAACTTACTTGGGAGAATTAAGAGTTTCAACTTGGAGGTGGTTTCACAGAGGCTACACTGGCAGCAGAAATAACGTTTCATTGTATCATAATGACACAGCTGGTGAGGTAGCCAGCTAGAGAAGTTGCCCCACGGGACCTGTTTGTGAACAGAGAAGGACTTGTGGGTGATGTGAGGGTTGGAGGTGTCTTGGGCAGAGCGGTCACAAAATTATAGAGTTTTTGATTCTTGGAGAAGTAAGGAGAGGGGTCCACAGAACCCCTCCTGCCCCTGGGGTCCACAGAACCCCAGCCACCCTGGACTTCTGGAGGGCTGACTTTGGCCTATTTAGGAGCCTGTTGACAGAGTCCCTTGGGAGTCAGTCCTGAGGGGCAAAGGAGTGCAGGAAGGCTGGGCAACCTTCAGGAAGGATATCGTAATTGTGCAGTAGCAGGCCCGAAATATGAGACAGGGGGAAACAAGACCAGCCTGGCTGAACACAGAGCTTTGGCTGGAACTCAGGAAAAAAAGGAGAGTTTATGATCTTTGGAAGAAGGTGCAGGCAAGTCAGGAAGACTACAAGGATGTTGTGATCTTATGCAGGGAAGAAATTAGAAGTGCCACAGCTTAACTAGAACTTAATCTGACTACTGCTGTAAAAGACAATAAAATATGATTCCATAAATTCATTAGCAACAAAAGGAAGGCTAAGGAGAATCTCCATTTTTTACTGGATGTGGGGAGAAACATAGTGACAAAGGATGAGGAAAAGGCTGAGATACTTATTGCCTTCTTTGACTCTGCCTTTAATGGTAAGACCAGTTGTTCTTCAGGTACCCAGCCCCCTGCACTGGAAGACAGGGATGGGGAGCAGAATGAAGACCCATAATCAAAGTGCAAATCGTTAGTGACCTCCTACACCACTTAAATGCACACAAGCCTATGGGGCTGGATGGGATCCACCCAAGGGTACTGAGGGAGCTGGCAGAAGTGCTCAGCAAGCGACTTTCTGTCATCTATCCACAGTCCTGGCTAACCAGGAGGTCCCAGTTGACTGGAGGTTAGCAAATGTGACTCCCATCTACAAGGAGGGCCAGGAGGATCCTGGAAACTGCAGGCCTGTTGGTCTGACCTCAGTGCTGGGGAAGGTTATATGAAGCAGGTCATCTTGGTGCCATCATGTGGCACATACAGGACAACACAGCATTCTACTGCACAAAGGGGCTACACATGGCTTGGATGGGTGTACTTTCTGCTGGGTACAAATCTGGCTGAATGGCCAGGCCCAAAGAGTTGTGGTGAATGGAGTTAAATCCAGTTGGCAGCCGGTCACAAGTGGTGTTCCCCAGGGCTTAGTACTGGGACCAGTCCTGTTCAATATCTTTATCAGTGATCTGCACAAGGGGATCGACTGCACCCTCACTAATCTTGCCGACGCCACCAAGTTAGGTGGCAGCAATGATCTGCCTGAAAGCTCTACAGAGGGATCTGGACAGGCTGGATTGATGGGCCAAAGCCTGTTGTATGAGGTTCAACAAGCCCAAGTGCCGAGTCCTGCACTTGGGTGACAACAGCCCCCTGCAACGCTACAGGCCTGGGGATGAGTGGCTGGAAAGCTGCTTGGCAGAAAAGGATCTGAGGGTGTTGGTTGACAGCTGGCTGAATATGAGCTAGCAGTGTTCCCAGATGGCCAAGGCGGCCAATGGCATCCTGGCCTGCATCAGGAACAGTGTGGCCAGCAGGACCAGGGAAGTGATTGTACCACTGTATTAGACAGGCTGCTCCTCATACATTGTGTTCAGTTTTGGGCCCCTCACTACAAGAAAGACATTGAGGTGCTGGAGCGTGTCCATAGAAGGGCAATGGTGCTGGGGAAGGGTCTGGAGAACAAGTCTTATGAGGAGTGGCTGAGGGAACTGGGGTTGGTTAGGCTGGAGAAAAGGAGGCTGAGAAAAGGAGGCCTGATCGCTCTCTGCAACTATCTGAAAGGAGGTTGCAGAGAGGTGGGTGTTGATCTCTTCTCCCAGGTGACAAGTGACAGGACAAGAAGAAACGGCCTCATGTTGCACCAGAGGAGGTTTAGATTGGATGTTAGGGAAAATTTCTTCACCGAAATGGTTGTCAGGCATTGGAACAGGCTGCCCAGGTAAGTGGTTGAATCTGCATCCTGGGGGGTATTTAAAAGTCATGTAGATGTGGTGCTTAGCAACAGGGTTTAATGGTGGACTTGGCAGTGCTGGGTTAATGGTTGGACTTGATGATCTTAAAGGTCTTTTCCAGCCTAAAGGATTCTATGATTCTATGATATTCAGAATTAATCCTTACCTAAGCACAGTGCTTCTCATATTCCAAGAGACGACACTTGGGTCAACATGACAGTGCAAGGTATATGAGAAATTTGCAGTATTTTGCCCTGTGGGAAGTTTTTTCACTTATAACAGAATTTCAAATATGGATAAGATCAATGATTGTTACTGTCTCTGCATTTGCTAAGAGAAGGAAAATATGTGGAAATATATCTTTAAAGATATTTTGTATTATACCATGCAGTAACTCTTTTTAACACCATGCTAACCCACTAGAACGGAGGAACTAAGTGGTGCAGTATATCAGAGCCTGAGATTCCTGAATAATTCACACACTGTGCCTCATTTTGAATCTCTCTATTCTCCTCTTCTGGTTGTACACCTCCCCATTCATCAAATGTACTCACACATCTTCCTGTAATAACTTCCCTAATTTACCTGTGTCTCTTAAGGCACAGCGGTGTTCTGTTCTCCCAGTAATCCTAATCTAAATTGTTCATATGGCTTCCAACCACTTAAGCATTTTCATACTTGTGCTGATCTTGCCTTTCATGTTTGGAATGCAGTTCTTCAACTGGCAGTAGCTTCATAAAGCTGTTTACTTGTCATTCTTCAAATCCCTAATTCCGGAGTGACCTCTTTTTCTGAAAATTAGAAGAAGTTATCTGGGTAAGGATGCATGGCCTGAACAGCAGCTATACCCTCTCCATGAATTTCCGTCTCGCAGAGCTGACATGTTTACAGGCAGGCAGGGTTGGGAAGCCTGTATTGCTGCTGATAGCACTGTAACTATTCTCAGTTTTCAATTAAGTTACTGCTAGGAGTGCAAAGTCATGATTACAGAGTTGTATGCAAAATAATTAAATTTTCTCATGGAAGCCTTAATGGGGCTGATCTAACTTGCGCTGAAGCTAAAGGCAATTTTCCATTCTTTTCACTCTGAACTAGATTAGGCCAAAGTTATTACCAATGTTGTTTAAATATTGTCTCTTTCCATTTTGTATTCCAAATTAAGAATGTAGCCCTTACTCAAATGCACTATTTATAATCTGTTTATCAAAGGTTTCAGCATGCCCACACAGGCTTCTGGAGACAGCTCAATGCTCATTCCTCCTATGCTTCAAACAAACTAAACATGAACAAACCCTTGTCTGAAGATACCGTGCTCCAGGTAGTCCCTGTGGGGTGCATCGTGCCGTGTGCAGGAAAGATATGCAAACTATGACAGGAAATAGTTCACCTCTCAATGGCTCGCAGTGCAGACATCTGCAAAAGATTGTGGAAATGTTGCTGCCCAGTTCATGGTAAGTTTATAGGTCCAGCTGGGAATTTGGATTGTTATTTAAAATTCTGCACCTGACAAACAAAATTAGGAGAGTGCCTGTTTTATGAGTGGCATCCTTATTCATAGTAGAGTTAAAGGTAGACAGAATCTATTTAGAAAAAAAAAAAAGATGTAAACAAGGCAAACTACAGAAATGTGCAACTTTCCATACTATATGGAAAAAAGTCTTTTCTTCATAACATCATGAAATCACTGAAATCTTGGAACAAGGTTTTGACTTTCTTAACTTTTCACGTACAAAGCAACACTTTAATCTCACAACATAAAACAGTAGCTCAGCCACTTCTTTTGTGCAGAAGTTGTAATGGCTCCTGAGCATGAACAGAAATAAAACCATCAAGGTGCAGTTAATAATAATTTTCCAGTGGTTATTGATGGGCTTGATCAGTATTTCACATGCATGCCAAACAGTAACTACTCATGCTTGCAGTCTCATGGGGCACAATGGCATTGCTTACAGCAGAAAAAATCAAGAAGTGTTACTTCTGTGTGCAAGGTAATGGTTAACAAAATGGTAGTTTATAAAAAACACCCAAACCTTAGAAAAGCTATTTCTAGATTATGGGATGACAGATTTATACTTCAGCAGATGAACACTACTCAGTAAGAAAACAGAGCAACATAAAATCTGTTTTGAAATAAGTATAAAAACAGTCATTGAGAATGTGATGCTTTCCAATCATAGAATGGACAGCATTAGCCAGACAACACACAAAAAAACCCTAAACGGGTGAACTGTGGAAGAAACCACTGGTAAACCTGCTTCACATAGCTCAGCTGCTTTTAAAGTAATCTGTACTTATTTGGTGATCCACTCACTCTCCCCACACCCCTCTGCCTCTCCCCCAACCTCTGGAAAAGAAAATATTCCAGGCTATCAGATATGGAAAAAGCTCTCTATTTTTCCTGTTTGAACTTACTGCTGCAATGACAGGAAGGTGTATTCTACTACTCTCCCTAGGCTTTAGCTTAGGGTTTCGCTTCTCAGCATCTCTTCTTCCTCAGACACCTCCAGCAATTAGAACCATGACTCATCTGAGCCCACCTCAGGGCAGCTGAGTGTGAGAGGGACAGGACCGCAGCGGGTCCGTAGGGATGCTGCTCCGCGGCTCCAGACCTGGGACGGCAAATGAAAACCTCCCCTAACGTCCCTGTTCCTGCCAGAGAACGTTGTGAAGTAACTGTGGCATTAGGAAAGCTCATAAAAGCGGCTCTCACTGATTCTCCTTGCTGTCTCTGCAAGAGTAAAGGGCAAAATCTACAGTGAAAGTTTAAATCCTAAAGGTAGGATGATTACCATCAGTATTCCTTGAGTGTCTCATCTTGTATTGTAAGTTTCCCCCTGTCCCCCACCCCAATGTATCCTAAGGAAGGCAAATTTCTTTGACGGTACTATCTGGAGACACCCTTCCACACAGATGCTGGAAAAAGCGGCAAGAGGTTCCTATTTCTTGGAGACCGGTGCGTGCCCAGCCCAGCGCCTCGCTCCCCTGCCCTTCTCCCTCCCTCCTCAGCGAGGCCAGAGCTATGTGGAAGCAGGCAGAGAGGCAGTTGGCTGTACAATTGGAGCGTAGTCTGTAAGAGAAAGTGGTAGGTGGAAGAAAAAACACTTGAGAACCACTTCAATAGGAGCTAACTTTCTGTTCAGGACTAAGCCAGACGACTAAAAAGCCGGTATCAAAGTTCCTTTTGTCTGATGGCAGAAACGTCCTTCGCGCAGAGACGGGAGAAGAAAAGCTATTCTTAGCCGGGTGGCGGTACCTTTTTTAGCAGGTTCGTTTGCCTCCTGACTCCATCTGCTGGGAAGACACCTTACTACCTGCTGTCCGCGCGTTTGGCAGGAGCGCAGGGGTGAATCACCGCGCGTTCGCTCCCTCTCCCAGCCTTACTGTGCCTCTCTGGATATTTAAATACTGGGCATCTTGGAGCAGCCGCGGCAGAGAAGTCCTCCCCGGCAACACTTGGTGCACAACCACTTGACGCCCTCCTGCAACGTGGGGAGTGTTGGCTCAGTTGCGTCTGGATGCCCGTGTAGCAGGGGGCTGCTCTTCTGAGGAGGCCAGAGGCGCCCAGAACAGGGTCTTCCGGCCCCATTTGTTTAAAGCGCTTACATAACTTCTGGAGAAGAAACGGGAATTTAGAGGACTTTGCCGTCCGGTGAATGCTGTGGCCGTCCCTTGTTGGTCCTTCCCGTCTCGGTGGACGGTAAGTAAAAGGTTTACTCAAGCTGGAAGAGCAGCGAAGGAGACGGGGCAGCC
>NW_010226221.1:0-3137 GCF_000690775.1 Eurypyga helias
TTAAATTGTTCTTTTCTCAGCCCACAAGTTTCCTTGGTTTTTCCTCTAATTTTCCTTCTCCACTGGAAACAGGTGGAGGGAAGTAAGCGAGTGGCTGTGTGGTGCTTAGTTGCTAAACCATGACAAACACAGAAGTCCCTGATTCAGGTCTGAGTTAAAAAAACAAACAAACAAAAAAACCAAACAAGGCAGAATCTCCACACCTGATGTAAAACTGAACCTTGGATTTTTCTGTTTTCTTTTCTGTGCAAAACAAATCAAGCTTAAGTAATAAGCAACTTTTTAAATTATGCTGTCTATGTATTCAGAGCTGAATACAATCAGTTTGAATATTGCTACATCAAATTAAATTAAGGACTGACCTGTTTGAAAATATATCTTCCAGCTTAGGCTAGAGCAAAGTAACCCAGAGAATGCTACATGAAAGATGCTGAAGAAAACATGAATTTACAGAATAACTGCCCTTTAAATTACCATATTTCTTCATCTTGGATTTCATAACTGGTTTCAGTTCTGGTAATCTGGTTTCAGTAGTACACTATGGAGGAATACATCATTGCTTGCCTGTTTATTCTGCAAAAATAACCTTCCATTTACCAAAATTTTAAATTCTTTCACCTCCCATGTACTGGATCCTAATAATAAAGAGTAAATGGGAGCTCCAGGTTGTCAGGTCCTGAGTAGCAGTCATTTAATGCGGGTCATTTCAAGACCAGGGCATTTCTGTTTGCTGTAACCTAAAGTATCTCTGAAGTAACCTGTAACTAACATACTGCTCACTGAAACACCTCCCAAGATGCAAGTTCCAACAATGAAGTCTGCAGAATAGGAGATTATGGGACAAGAAACCTCTTACTACTGATTTATACCAGTTCAATACTTACTATTTGTTTCCTTATTTGCACTTAGATATTGACACCTAAGCTGAGATAGTGTGAATTATTTCCAAAATAATGAAAAAGACAAATCAAGAACAAGCCTCTAGTGCAAGAACTTAAGACAATCCTGGTCAGACATATCAGTAGAGTATGGATTCGGGAAGTTGCTCAGAAACATTTAAGAGTAACATAACTCACTTTCAGTGTGATAACCTGTTTCATAAGCAATAAATTGAAACTTCTCCTATGGTCAGCTGCAATTAATTTTACCACCTTTTGTTTTACATTAACTTTTCAATTGTTTTCTTTCAACATGCACTGAACACCTGAGATTTCATTAACCAAAGTCAAAGATGAGGTTTGTGATGTTTTCAACTTTCAAGTTTGGTTCCGATGGTATTCTAACACATAAATATAACTGTGTAGATTCCACACATAGTAAACAAGAAAATTATATATATTCATTATGCTGCTCTGACTGATTTTAATCTCCTCAGTCTCTTAAGTCTAAATCTTTGAGGAAAAAAAAATAAATCAACAGAAATCCATAATATAAACTGTGGAGAAGGCCATTTCCAAACTATTTTAAATTATCTAGTCACCTGGACAGAATTTTGAACTTTTATATCTTTTGGTTTTTCTTACTGTTTTCATAGTCTGGTATGTTTTCCATATGGAGGAAATCTGGAGAGAAAATTAACAATGATATGGAGCTTGATTTCAGGAGAAAAGAGTACATTTTCTAAACATGAGGAAGATAATATACTCTACAGGAGACTAAAGAACATAGCATCAGATACCTTCAAGGTATTATACCTTGATAGTAAAAAGCAATAACCACACTTGAAGAGCTTGTTCCTTTCTAAGCTATAGTTCTTCAGAGAGTAATAAATTTATCTGTGTTAATGCCATTTGCATGACTGAAATTTCAGCCCCCATCCTCCTCCTCCCCCCTCGATGACACTTGCAACCAAATGATTCTGCACATGAGATTAGTCCACTTGATCTCATCTAAGCACTCTCAACAGACTGTGCAGCAGGAAAACATCCAATAGAGTCACCCTTGAAGTTATTAAAATACACAATCCTATTCAAGATCAATACATTGGTTTTCAGTCTGGGAAATGCCATGAGTTGACCTTGATCTAAACTTCTGAGGAGCTTCAATATTCCTTTGCTTATTCAATTAATCTAGTAAAATATAGAATCTCTATTTTTTTATGCAAGAATAATTCCCACTCCATAGTCCCAGACGTTTTCCTGGATGTAATTTCAACATTGTGTATCTTATTTGATGCCTTTGATTAAATTCGAAATGCATTTAAAATATCAGTGTGTCCATTCAAGTGTAAAGAGCCATATGAAAATGAAGTGACTCATGCAATGGGAATTAAATCCAACACTGCCTTGTCCCCTGTTCTTTTAGGGACGGATTTCATTTACAACTTAAACTTCCGTCACACACCAGCAGCAATGCAAACAGACTAGAAAACACTTATTGTACACTAATTAAATATCAATTTGGATTGCAGAAACCTTATGATATATTTATATTTTTATAAATATATTTTTAAACAAACAGCTTAGGTACTGTGGTTGAGCTATAACTACACCTTCCTTCTTGAAAAGTAAGAAAATGCATAAAACTAGCGCTTTATTCCAAGGATTTTGTAGAAATACCATAATTAAAACTCACAAATCTCTCTTAAAAAAAGAGAATAAATTTTGCAGTAGACGAAACAAGGTCTGCCAGAAGCCATTTTTTTCGAAAGAATCTTCGTAAGACGATTCAAATAAGCTTTAAAAGAGGGAAAGCCTTTGTTAATTTGGGGGCTAGGCAAACACAGGGGGCTGTAAGCGTGCCTTCCCAATACGTTAAGTCTCTGTTCGTTAACAGCAGCAGAACAAGGCTGACGTTGGTGAAGCAAAGTCAACGTGTGCTGGCTGATGATGTGATTCAGTATCTGAGGCAAACCAGCTAGAATGACAGCGTCAGGAATAGCAAGAAGAGTTTCCCACTGTGTCTCTGTGCTTTATTTTCATTCACTTCCTTTTTCCATCAGTGTCTCTGAGCCAGTTAAGCTCCTGCTTTTAAATTAGTGTCTTAATGTGGTGCACTTGCCCTATGCAGACAATAGAATTACACCAGCTGGGGCAAGATAAAACCCACGTGCGCCAAAACCTAGCGCTGGTATGACGGGATGTCAAAACAAAGGTTGTGTCCAAAATTCAGCCTAAGGACGTGTCGTGGTTTAACTC
>NW_010226222.1:0-35903 GCF_000690775.1 Eurypyga helias
GCACGCGGCGGGCAGACGGGGCTAACCCCCGTCCCGGGGACTGGGGAGCAGCCCGAGCCCCAGCCTTCCCTCCCGGGACACCGCACAGTGCCAAAAGAAAGCCCGACTGGCTGTGTGACAGTGATAACTCCAGCAGCCCGTTGGTAGACAGGGAGGGAAACGGGGCACAGAACAGGAGACATCACTGGAGAAGGAAGTGGAGGTCCCCACCAGTCTCCTGTTTTCTCCATGCTACCAGTGTTCCCAAATCAATGGTTTAGGGTCAGGCAGACCAGTTTTCAATAGTGCAAGTTGGTGAAACTCTTCGACAGAAGGTGCTTTATATGTGTCTTTTGACTCCCTCTCCACCAGCATGTCCTTTATAAACTGAAAGCGTGCCTTAGGTGCTTCCTCCTGAAATGCAGTAAAGATGTAGTCTCTTATGTACCTGGGCATGGCTGAGGACAACAATCATCTTGGTGAAAAATAAAAGTTAGACCTGTCCTCATTCAGTTCACATAGTGCAGTCCCCTTTGGGACTTAAAAAAAGAGTCACAGAGCAGCCACAGACCTGCAAGCAAGGACAAATCAGTGTCTGAGGTAGCTGCTTCAGTAAACAAAGTACAGCTGCTTGGATGTGCACAGAAGCAGCGCTGAAAAAATCAGATTCAACCTTATCTCAAGATGAAAGAGGCTTTGGAAAAGAGATAACTCGTCAGTATTTGATAGTCATGCACTTTTGACTCCAGCCCATAATACACACATGGACTACAGCTTCACACTAGCTTCCAGCTAATAACACTTGAAAGTCCTTCTTGTACAAATACCAACAGGAAGAAAGAGGCTACAGAACTAAACAGACTATGTTTCACATAAAGCCTTTGGGCTTGCACACATTCTGCTCTAAGCCCAGCTGACATCATTCCAAATGTTCTATGAGCACTCACTCTGTTGATTACACTGCAGGTTCACTCATACAATCCATTCCCAACACATTCATAACAAAGTTTGGGGCTAAAAGAGAGAAGAGCAGAACTCATAGTAGCTACGTGCAGAACAGCAGGATCACAGTTGTCATCTTCCAATTTCTAGTCTGCCATCTTCGAGCATTAAGGAGGTGTGAGATCTGTTTGGATGCTCAGGGGATGCACAGGCTGCAGAGTATCAGATCCCACTCAGGTGCTGATGATGGTATGTTATCTACCAAAAGGCATGGGGCAAAACCATGGGGTATTTCCTTGCAGCCAGGAGGAACATGGACCATTTAAGCCCCAAGAATGGCCTGGACCAGGCTTTTTTGCCATATTAACCAAGCCTGGCTTTCCCCTCCAGGTCCCAACCTCATTGGCTGCTTTGTCATCTGCATCGAGGCTTTCCAATAAAATAGTACGGCAACAGCTCTACTAGACTCTAACACTGGCCTTGCTTATGCCTCATCTGGCTGCTTCCTAATGTCAGCAGGACTGAGGCACTGGCAGCTCATCATGTCCCACTTCTCAGAGCACTGAAGTATTACATTCAGGTGATATGGCACATGCTTTTCCAGCCACGGGCCAGGCCATCGTTGTAGTTCCAGTTATCTTGCCAATTCAGTCAAGCTTCTCTGTCACACCAAAGTAGATCTGGAGTAGTTTGTTCTCAAGAATTCTAGAGGTCAAAGTCAGCAAACCCCACCTCAGCAAACAGACACTGCTTTGGCAGAGACACCACCTTATGAGTGTCAGTTATTTCACTTAATCTCATTTTCAAGATTTCCCTTGGGTCTGTTGGAGGACACTTCCCCCCTTCTCCTGCAGGTGTAGGCTGCTAAGGAGATGGAATAGCACAGTGACTGAATGCATTTCCAATTAACACCACATTGAATCATCTGCAATTCAATGAATGACACATGCAGTCTATGCTTTGGAGCTGTCATGGATGTCTCTGTAACAGCCACACAAATAACTCACACAAAGCCTTCCCCTAGAAAAAAAAAAACACAACCACCAGGTCCCATAGGAGAGGAGTAATGAAATGAAATTAGGTTTGCCTCAGCTGAGAAGGGTGATTTCAAACTCCATCACACACTGCACGTGGCAGTCTTGCAGAACACAGAACACCACAATCAGTGCCTTAGACACCACCTTCTGTCAACACCAAATCCCTGTTGGCTGGCACTGAGAGCTTGTGGCTTCAAAATGTGATTTTAAGCCTGGATTAGGGACAAGGTTAAATTGCAAATTTGATTATCTTTAGGCCTCCCACCCCAAAGAGCAACATCAATCAGCAGTGCTGATAAGCTAAGTGTTATCAGGCAATAATTTTGCCTTGGAAATCCACCTAAATCCAGAACTCAAGAGACAGCAACTTTAAGCTATGCTTTTCTCCTTGTAGAACTAGGCCATTCCTTGTTGAAGGGCCACTCTGAAACATACTCCCAAATCCCTGTTTGGCCACAGATCTGTATTTCCTTCTAGAAAAGAATCTAGAGAAAATGAGAGGGACAGGTAAGTGAGATGGAAAGGAGTGCATGCTCTGGTCTAACCCTGACAGCAGAGCTGGGACACAGCCAGGGTACAGTCCCAGATCTCACAATACAGATAAGCATTAGTTATCTGCCCACATGGCCAACGAACTCTGTGTCTCATAACGTACAATAGATAAACCACCCAAAAGATGAGCTGAAGCCTTCTGACAACAGCCTGACTATATCCAGATTTTGGCACCCACACAGAGGCTTCACCTCTCTAATGTGCAAAACACCGTCTGCCTCACCCACTTCCCTCAAAAATGGCTGGACACCCAGCAGTCCCTGGAAGAACAGTTACTATCAACTGTCAGACACTGGTGAGTGCAGAGGCACACCAGCCTGATATCAGTCCCCCAAGAAAGAGCTGGGGAATTTCAATGCAGGACCTCAGGAGAGCTGAGGAAAGATGCCTACACATGGCCAGATTTGAGTGGTGTGCTGCATGTGCTGAGTAGCAGAGAATGAAGTGGCAAGTCCCCAGCTAAGCCTCCCTAGGGACTGCAGAGGGTCTTAAATGTCCTTCCAAGCTACATCTTTGAGGAGGATCCAGCTGCAGGACAGGGCAAGCTCAGAGAGATGTAAAGAGGTTGCCTTTTGGGTTGCACTCACTGCTTTGGTTTGTTTTGGCAGTAACAGAGAAGCCAGCAGCATACACCAACGTGATCATGCCCAGTCTCTTCAGCATCATCTGTTTCCTGGGTATTGTGGGGAACCTCATTGTCATCTACACTATTGTCAAGAAGAAGAAGCTGAGATGCAAACAGACCGTGCCTGACATTTTCATCTTCAACCTCTCCATTGTGGACCTCCTCTTCCTCTTGGGCATGCCCTTTCTCATCCACCAGCTCCTAGGCAATGGCTCATGGTACTTTGGTGCTCCCCTATGCACCATCATCACTGCCCTGGACACAAACAGCCAGATCACCAGCACCAACATCCTTACCGTGATGACAATAGACCGTTATCTGGCGACTGTCTACCCTCTAAAATCTACCTATGTCCGGACCCCATGTGTTGCAGCTCTAGTTATCTGCTTGGTATGGCTCCTCTCCTTCCTGACCATCATTCCTGTGTGGATGTATGCAGGTCTTATGCCTCTGGAGGATGGGACCGTGCGCTGCGCTCTCTTGCTTCCCAACCCAGAGACTGATATCTACTGGTTCACTCTGTATCAATTCATGCTGGCATTTGCTGTGCCACTGATTGTGATCTGTGTGGTCTATTTTAAGATCCTCCAGCACATGGCCACCACTGTGGTCCCATTGCCTCAAAGGAGCCTCCAGGTACGTACGAAGAAAGTCACCCGTATGGCAGTCGCCATCTGCTCTGCCTTTTTTATTTGCTGGGCTCCCTTCTACATCCTCCAGCTGGTTCACCTCGGCATCGACACACCATCCATGGCCTTCTTTTATGCCTACAACTTTGCCATTAGCTTGGGCTATGCCAACAGTTGCCTCAACCCCTTCCTCTACATTGCCCTCAGCGAGACTTTCAAGCGTCAGTTCTTAGTGGCCATCCGCCCTGCAAAAGAGCCATGTCGCAACAGCAGCTCTGTCAACAACAACAGCATGACAGAGGCCAGCGTATGTCTGAAACTGGCACCAGAATCCACCCAGCAGACCCAGTTCCTGGAGGACTTCTCCCCATGTTCGCTGCCTGTGACTGTGGCTGTTCACTAGGGCACTGAAGTGACCGCAGCAGAAGGCCTTCAGATCTGTAAGTCGACCGAGAAGCAGCAGCTTCAGGCAATTCTTGGTGAAGCATATGAACTACAAGCTTCCCCCTCCAAGAGTGCAGATGTCTCCCTTTTTCATTGCAGGGCTCAGCTCCTGCACTGCCCTTGGCCTATGAGATGCTGCATACTGCTGCTTCTTTCCAATCCTGCACAGGAGGACTTTATCACACAAGACACTGGGTCCCTAAAGGGGATGAGTGGAAAAAAAGGACAGAAAGAGGATTTCAAGGGGGAAATGTTCACCCTAGAACAGCAAAACCTCTATCAACAACACTGCCCAATGATTCCTTGCTCCTTGGCCTGACTAGGGTTCCTAAGTCAACACAGAGCTTCTTTATTCGAAACTTGAACCTTTGAAACAGTGCATATATTTATTTTTGATTAAAAAAAAAAAATCTGACCTGCAAACATTGATGGTTGCGCTCATATCTTAGAAGCAAACAGCAGAGAGAGATCTTGGAGCCAGAAGTCTTGCCTAGGTCTGCCACTTGGCCTTTTGGACCAGCCCCATCTGCCTCCAGTGGGTTGTATTGTTTAGCAACCAAGACGTTTTCAAGAACTGGCTAATTTTTATGCTAATCCTAAATATTTCAAGCAAAACCAGGCAGATAACAATTGCGCTGCTTCAAGGGACTGCAAACAATTCAAAAACTACTGCTGCTAACACCAGATTTGTGTCTTTTCATGCCAATGAGCCTATTTTCACAATGCTAGTTCCTCATGCTGTTCTTGTGCCTCTCAGTCTGCATGGTCATTGGGGAACCCCAGGCAGCGGGTTTTAAACATGACTAAAAACATGATGTGCAGAGATTTGTGGAGCGAGAAAATGTGAAAAGGCAGCTCAGAAGCAGCAGAATTGCTTATGCAGCTTCCTCAAAATAACAAATGCTTTACGAAGTTAAAAGAGGGAAAAATTAAATGTCTGGTTTGTATATGCGGGTTTAACAGATGGAGATTAGGAAATGATTTTGCTCATTACAAAGACTAGAGAAAAGACGGCACAGACCAGCTAAACACGGGGGATTACACCGATAGCCCGTGCAGGGCTCCCAGGGGACTGTGCAGGCATTGTTAAACACTTTGTCAAACACGAAGGAACTGGTTACTGTAGATGATTTAATATAAAGAAGAATTAAAAATGTCAAACGGCACAAAATAATCTGTTACTACGCGCTTACGGTCTCATGCCATCAGCCACCCGCAATATACCCCTAGACAGCTACGCAGCCGAGCTGTCGGCTGCACGGGATGCTCTCAGCCTCATGCACGCTTACAGCCGCACCTACCGTGCACACCACACTCGCGGCTATTTTCAAGTACAGCCGACGCTTCAGTCTACACCTCGTAGACAACACACAGCCATTCACTCACCTCTGGTGATCAAAGCAGGATGGTGTACAACACCGGCACGTTTGACATCATCAGGTGCAGCATGTTGCTTTTCGAGTCACCGAACAACCCTCATAACAGGGTGTCTCTGTATTTTCATCCCAGGATCTGTCAACCTGCACCCACCGCAGCAGCGCATCCACACTGCGACTGTACGGCATCTTGTCAATTTTTTTCCCCCCATTTCCCTGGGAAATAAAGCCAAATAGACACATCCATAGCTTTCAAGCTTTATGACTTTAAAGTCTTTGCTCCATGTTAACTGCCAGGAATTTTCACTTGCTGGTTTTCATGGAGCTGCCTTGCTCTTTGGTCAGTACTCTTCCCAAAGGGCTCGGGAGCGAAGGTCGAGGAAGCTGTGTGCTGTGCCAAGGCAGACTTGCTCTCAGGACAAGGGAAGCTATTGTGTTACCTTTCTCCCATAAGGAAGTTAAAGGGAGGACTGGCATGCTTCTCCCTGAAAGGAGGTGGTAATGGTTGGGTGGGGTTTTTTTCCTCATTTAGTACCAGCAATGAGGAAAGTATGAGAAGTGAAAACAGACTGAATTGCTGGGCTCTCAGAGAGAAGCACATTGAAGATATCATCTTGCTTACACAGTAAAGGTGTTTATGGTTGGACTAGTCTGTTCCCTGTCTGAAGCAAGTGAGTGAGTCTGATCTACTGTGGCAAAGTCACACGCTAAAAACCACGGGGGCACCATGGGCTGACCAAGGGAGGCCAGCACCAGCTGCTGCAACACTTGAAAACGTCTTTATGGGGTAAGGTTTTCCAGATCTCAACACACTGAAGTCAAGGAACAGTACACAGGCACCTTCCCAGTTTGAAGTCCTTTTAGATCTCATCTATGTGAGGTGGAAAGCCACGCTAGAGAGACTTGGTCCGAACACCAGGGACAAGACTTCCCACGTAGGTGTTATCCCAGCAAAGGCACCTGCCCCTTCCCATCACCCTGCAAAGACTCATGGTTTCCATTCCCTCACAATCCTCCTGCCTGTCCCCGAGGAGTTTCCTAGTCCAGATGTCTAAGTACGGGCTGTGGTGTCCCTCCCTTTCCATGTACGTCCATAAAAGCTGTGGCAAATACACCTTGGGAAGACAAGGATACAGACACCTGTGGATGTGCTGGGAGACTGGGAAGAGAGGTACAGACAGCAATAGCTTTTGGCCATCTTCCCTAAACCTCCCCAAAGCACTGAGCAAGATGAACAAAAGCCTCTCCTTTGAAGACAAACCTTTTGATCAAAGGCCTTCAGAGGTGTCTCCCTACCTAAGGGTAAGGTAAGGCCTTCCAGTAGCTAAATTTGGTCTCTGTGCACCTTGGTGTGACCTACTCAAAACATCCTACCCCTTTTTCCCTATTTTTCACAGCTGGCTTTGTTAAGCCAGAGAGTTTGTTGATGTTCGGATTTGTGTTCAGCTTTACCTCTTTGTCCGTTCTGCTCTTTGTATTTATTATGTGATCCCCTCATCTCAGTGCCTCAGTCACTGATGGCAGAGTCTGAATAAAAGGCATCGCTGAAGAGAAAAGGACACAGCTACTCATGCACAGATAGGCAGCCTGAAGTGCTGTGAGGTCCACCTGAAAGGCAGCGTCAGAAGGGCACAGATACAACACAGTGTGTTTCCCTGCAGTCCTATCCCCTGTATGCAGCTTGCTGGCTCTCTTGCTTGACAGAAACTAAGGGAAATCCAGCTAAATAACCATGAGAGAAACACACCCCCAAAACTGAAGGGTGATATAAAGCAACTATTCAATCTAGCTGTTCAGATGAACAGCCTGCTATGCTAGATGAGACAAATTTCCTTGTTTCTTTTTGCCAGCACTTCTCCTGTGTGTTCGCGAACTGCCTTGTCAGAGAACAGAAAGACAGATGGGTTCACTCTCCACCCCCTCCTCTTCCCCTCCTTGTCCTTAGATGTGCGACTCAAGCCACATGTCTCAGCTCTGCTCTTGATAAACTCCCACAAGGGGCAGATGGTCCAGTTACTTTTACTCCTCCTTTCCCAGCTAGTGACAGAGCCCCCCATGGCTGGTCGCTGCAGGATTTGGTCCCTGGACCACACTATCCACTACTCGCATCCCTGTGTCCACACCAGGCAGTAAAATACAGTCCAGCCTTCCACGCAGTCACAGCTCTGCCAAGCCAACCCTAAGGACAAACTGGAGCCGAGGTCCCCAAAGCCCTGCTAGGCAGCAGGCTGGTGACAACCTTCCCCGTGCACCCTGAAGTCTCTGCACAGCTAAACCTGCCCAGGTTTAGCAAACTGCAGCTGCAATAGAGTGAGCACAACGCCGGTGGCTGCCAGTTGGGGAGGATGGGAAAGGTGGGGTGACTCACTGGCCCCTGGGACACAGCCAGAACCTGACTAATCGTGTTTCATCAATCCTCCTAGGCTGCTTAATTGGACGCATTTCATTCAACAGACTCACTGGTGGGAGAGGAGCCACGCGGCAGGTACAGATACGTTCCCAGCCCACTTGCTCTGCATTAGTCCTCCTGCTAGATGCAGGGACCACACAGCAATGTCCTTTCTTGCTCACCTCCCATTACCAAAGCAGCACAGCTAAACCCTCACCCACCCGCCCCCAGCTTTTCCACTTGCTCCATCCCTGCTGCAGGGCTGAAGAGAGGATAGCGCACAGGAGAGTCTCACCAACAGCAGAGCAGTAAAGGCGGAGAGATGTCTCATCTACAGCCCCCCCTCCCACTGGAGGGCTCCTGCTGCAGATGGGGCCCTTCAGTGACTCCAGGCAACAGATGAAGGTATTTTGAAGGTATATTTACAGGGCAGCATTTGAACAGGGATCTCGCTGCACCACTGGAGGGAAAACCTTCTTTTTTTTTTTTTTTTTAAAGATATGTAGACCCTGATTGCAGGAGGGCACAAGATATGATACCTGCTCTTAGAGCCTTTTTCCCCTACCCATATCCCATTTGGGAAACAGCTCCTACGATCATACAGGACCCAATAGTTGTTGGCTATGGAAATCATCACCCTTTATCTCTCAGTCTGGCTCCTGGGAGAGCAGCAGCACTGTCTTCTCCTGATGGGTAGAGCTGGGCTTCAACAGCTGCAAAGTAATGCCTGAGAAGTGGCTCACTTCAGTAGAGACATGATGGTGCACTGAGTGGTGCTTCCACGAGCACTTCTGGAGGTGCTGAGGACAAGCATGTTAGAAAAGCCTCCAGGGTTGTCAGCTCAGTACCTTTCACTACCTCTAAATGCTGCTGGAATATTTTCAACACTCCCTAGGGTCAAGCCTTTGCATGATTCCTCCTCCACCGTGAAGTCACATATCGTCATCGCCCTCCCCACGCACAGCCGCTGAACAACGCAAGCACGCCTGAACACTCAAGGCCCCATCCTGCAGGTCCACACAGGGTTAGTCCCAGGAAATGAGAGCCAAGTTCTGCCCATCACACCAGGGCGAGTTTGAGTTTACACCACAGAAGTCAGCGTGGTTTTAGTACAACAGGGAGCAGATTCTACCCCAAGTACTGACTACATCATTACCCAGCACTGCGTGAGAAAAGATCTGCAGGGTCTGGCTTCACAGAAACGCCTTTTGGGCAGCAATTTTCAAAGCTTCAGTTAAACAGTGACACACACAGGTTTTGGTTTAGGCCTTAAACCTTATTTCTTCCACTTAAAATTAAGTTAACAGATGAGTCAGTCCTTCCCTCCAACCTGCGCTCCCCTGTACCCTACAGGTTTCCACTTGCAGGGTAGGCAGGCTGAGAGCCAGTGACATAATTTTAATTGTTCTGGTGATTGGTTATTACTGAGTTGCCATTGCTAAGTCTGAACGAGCTCTTATGATTTGCTTCCTACACATGCTGCTGGAAGCACAACAGCTTGGAGACACCGGGCTGCCATGCCCTGCTCCACCAGACTCTTCAGCGAAAGCAGGGCTCTCCGAAGGCAGAGGAGAGACTCCTGCCTTGTCCAGGAGCAGTGCTTCCACAACCACATCCCAATGCAGGCTCAGGAATGCAGTCCTCTACCTTTTCTCCCATGGGCCTTCACCACAGAAAGCTAAACACTAATGTTTTTGCATACATTTTGGCATGGAGCACTTGATAGGGACAAACACGGTGACGGAAGTGGTGGGTGAAGCTATCATTGCTGAGAGCTTCTTAAAGCTCTTATTGACTGATTCCATTCGGGGGTTGGTTCTTGGAGGTGCACCTTCTCCACCAGGACCCTCCCACCGAGAAATGGAAACAGGTTTTGAAAGGAGCCGACCCTTCACATTAGGGTTCCCCTCTGTCCTCCTCCTGTCTGCTCATAAAAGACAACTTTAGATTTCAATGTACCCAAAGCATTTTGAGGATTTAATTTCCCCCAATCCACCTTTTTTTTTTTTTTCAAATGGTCAAGTCATTACAACCTCCTAGACCATAACCCCCAACCTAGACCTCCAAGTGCTGCGGCAATGCAAATTTTGTCACATTATCAACATGGAAACTGCTTCGAAAGAGAAAAAGAGTAAAATGCCACCTCTCAGGGAGAGAACAAGTTGCCTGTCCTTTACTTTTAGTCAAGTCCAGCTACTTTTCCCCAGCCAACCGCTGCCACTAAAGGAAGCACATAAATATTTGCTGCCGGGCTGAGACGCGTTGTGCCAAGCCACGGCCCCCAGCCAGTGCTGACACAATCTCTAGGTTTAAGAACACAAACACTGGCAGCTCAATGAGAAGGGACCCATTTTTTGGAATTAATATTCAGTCTTTCTGCAGCATGGGAAACATCAATTGTTCGGTGTGAAATAAATTACACGTCCTTCTTGGGGGGATTTTAATGAGCTCTCCCCCCTTTCTCCTGAGGCTCTCAGACTCAGGGTAAAAGAAAAAAAAAAAGAAAAAAAAAAAAGGCAAAACAACATTCCAGCATCTCCCCATCAACCCTGCATCATAATGGCCCAATCAGGGTAATTAGGATGTCTCCTGTGTGCTCAGGAAGACTTTACCCAGCAAATCCAGCCTGCTGTTCATTATATTGCCGAAGCATAGCTAATTACTCCTGGTTTGAGAAGGAAGGGGAGCAGACCAGCTTTGTATGCCGTTGGGAAAAGGGCCATGCTGAGTACAGTCAGGCTTTGGCTTTACCTCTGGTTCTGCTAGATCTCCTGGTACGCTGAAGGCTACAGGAGGGGAGAAGATGCTGGTCTGGGTAGTCAGTTCTTAGAAGAACCAGCATACAGACGTGCATGCTCTGGAGACCCTTTTATTTATCTTCTAACTCCGTTGGAGCAGAAGGGCTGCTCCTCTTCCCTGCAGCTCCAGTGCCAACTTGAGCACATGCGAGAGCAAAGAAACGCGGATGCAGAAAACTGAGCTCCCCCTCTCCAGAGACACCAGGCAGCCCTTCAGGGTGGGAAAGCACCACACGCTATTGTGGTGAGGGACATAAATGGCCTTTCCCAAGGCTGCTGGAAATTGGATGGGCACTTTTCCATCTCCCTTGCTTATTCTACACTGGATCCCACGAGTACAGCCATGATCCCGAGCCCCTTTGCCATCAGGTTTATGGAGTCCCAACATGGATCTCATCACCCAGAGAGGTGCTCTGGGAGCATCTTTAGCCCATCTCCCAGCCACTGGCTAACACGGGAACCGCTCAGCCCACATCTCCACACCACCGTCCTGACTTATCTTTCCTGTCCACATGGCACTGTGTCCAAGCTCAGGCCTGCTAGGAGTGGATTAGAGCTCCACTGCTGATATCCTACTCTTCTGTCATCTCCAGGTTTGGCTAAAGCACATGGCAGAAGTCTTAGTGTGCAAATGGAGATGAGGGAGGACACTACCATGGTCTCAACCAAGGCTGCGCTGAGCTGGCCATATAGCTGCACACTGAGACTTGGCCCTGTTTACACCAGTGTCTGCTTATTTCTTTACAACAATTTCCCAACAGGCCTGGCAGGTAGATTCAGTCCCTTGTGTCGTGGCTGTCTGCCCTTTTCATTCTTGCTGCCTTAGTCTCCTCAAGCCTAGAGAAGTTTCTTTAGCAGCAATAATTCCCAACTCACACACCTATGAAACGCCACGAGTTATATCTGTGCTTGGAGAGGAAAGGCTTGAAAGAGTGAATAGGGGGAGGTTATAAACCAAGATCTAAATGCAGAAGCTGTGATGGACACCACTGGGGGAGCAGACATGGGGCATCTGCGGACCAGACACCAAGCACTGCTGTGTTTACACATCACATCTCCCTTATGCACACTGCTGTGTTTGCACATCACATCTCCCTTATGCACACCCAGAGTCTAACTCGCTCCTAGACAACAGTTAACCTGCCTTGAATAGCCAAACATGCCCTGGGACCAAACTGACCCTCCAAAAGGGGTGTGAGTACTACCCAGCCTCAGCACCCATGATCAGACAGTTATTCAATCCCTTCCAAAATAGGATGGCACCCAGCATTGCACACATGATGGTTAACACCCATCGGGCAGTCACAGGTACGGAACAGTCCACGATGGCACAAGAAAACAGGCCAGTGACACAGGCAGCACAGACCCCCTTTACTGCTTGGCCACAGGAGAAATCCAGGAGTCTGCTCTCACACCACTGCCTCCACCAAAATTAGTGACATGGGATTAGAGAAAAGCCAAGCAAAACAAGGTCTGAGTTATGCCAAAAGCTTCCTCTGTGGCTGCCCAGGAGTGGAGTTTGACATCTCGGGGCTCTGATTTCACCACCAAAATGAGCTGCCAAGAAGGAAAGCTGACATGTTGCAGTCCTCTAGTTCCTTAAGTCTAATAACTTCAAATGCTTTACAAGTATTAATGACCGAACTTCAGATGATAGCTGGAGACAGGAGAATAATGATGTCCATTTCATCCTTGGAAAGTGTGGGCTGTCATCTCATAAAATCTACAGCACTGCTGAGAAAAGCAATGGCTTATCTTGACTCTGCCCTTTAGTACAGGAAAGGAAACCAGCACAGAGTAGTGGGCGATCCAAGAAAAGACAAAGTGACCAGAAACACTTGTCTGCAGCATTACAAGCGACAGATAAAAGCTGCAGTGCTGATGAGCCTGCCAGCATCAGGGATCAAGCAGATGAGCTGAGCCTTGACGTATTAGAGACAGGACATAACCTCCATTTCTTTAATCTCCCAAATCACTTCATTGTACTAATTCTTTAAAACATGCTTATTCCAATAGCTGCAAAGATATCAGATACATCCCAAGGGCTGGGAGAGATGATCCAGCAGTGCGAGTGTTGCTTCAGATGAATATGAGGCTGGCTAAGTGACATGCAGCTGACTTACAGAATTACTAGCAGAAAACAGGATTCTGCAACCAGTAACAAGCTGCGATACATTAGATCTGTCAGGAGTGTTTCTTCAGGAGTGTTTAAACTTGTCTTTAAAGAGAAACCATCAATACTAATGAACTGCAATTGTGACAGCTCAGTGCAGAAGCAAATTTTAAATTCTGCGTCCGACTGTTCGTGTGGTAAAGGGACTCCAATAATGCTGCAGGAGTACTGGGTCTTCATAGGGATTCTTCCACCCTTTTGAACTGTGGTACATGTTACAAGTGTGATGGAAGGTCTCAAAGACAACACTGCCAATTCACAAAGTTACTATCTAAACAGCACTTCATATTTTGGGGACATATTTTCCATAAAAAAAACCTCTCCAGAAACTAATTTCTCTGCACACACACTCCCCGGATCGCATCTTGGGACAGAAAGCAGCAGGGCCCAGTCCAGCTACTGCAAGCTCTGGAGAAATGGGATTTGTCAATAGAAACCCTTCATTGCAGCTTCTGCAGAAAGAGCTATGGGATGAATCACATCAGGATACCTCACCAACACTGCAGCAGAAGCAGAAAATCCACATCGCATTTCTCCCCTTGCAAGAAGCTGTTGGGTGATGTCTGTCAACTCATTTGCAAAGGGGGCTTCGAAGATGTGTCTCATTTTAGAAGCAATGATCCCAGGTGGATAAAAGCCGCTCTGTCTCACTCTCCCATCAACAGAATGGGGTAACTCCTGAGGATATCAATCAAGTTCTAAGAAAATTCGGCAGTTTCTTTACTCTGCTCCTTCCCTGACTTGATGATGAGCTAGGAAAGGGCAGTACTGTCCAAACCAGGTTTGACTTGTGAAGCACTGCAGAGAGGGAGGAATCAGGGGATGGCACTGGTGGTGGTGAGGGGCCAAGAGCTCACTGCTAGTCTTGCAATCAAACAGGCCTGGCTTCTGAAAGAACAAAGCTGATACATCTCAGGGTATGAGAAGCTTTGAGAAATATGGATTATAAGGGACTACAGGAAGACTACAAAAATTTCAAAATATATATTGCTTTTAATGAAATTAAAGGATTTAAAAAAAAAAAAAAGGAAAGGCTGAAACAGGGTTTGGCCCTCACAAAATCCAAGTAGGAACTTTTATGACTTGACCCTTGTATTAATTCCCAAAAGAAAAATTGCTGTCTGGAAGCGAGAGCCACACAGTGACCTGCGAGACATCAGCCTGTGCTTGGACAGGGCCACACAACGAGGGCACAGCTGGCAGCACTGGCTCTGCAAGTGGCTTCTATTACCCCATCTTGCTGCTCCCCATCACAGCTGACATTTTTGGGCCAATGGCTGTATTTCGGGATGCATAGTGTGAACAGCAAACACCTTGAGGGAAAAAAAATTAGCCTTGCTGTAGCTGGTTGGGAGAAGGATTGGGAAGAAGTATTGATTAGCAGGTAGTATACTACTTTTGAAGCTTACAAAATTGTCTTTGATGACATTTCTGCAACACCCTCTGGTCCATGTTATGACCATTAGTAACTCCATGCCCGTAACTTGCAGAGGGACAGAAATGAACGTACCCCCATTTCTACAGCTGGAGAAACTGGTGTGCACAGTGGTGGTGATATATTCCAGCAAGACATGTCAGAGCCTGACCGCTTCCCTGTGATTTTCTCACCCTGGGGTACTTACATCCTTGCACATGCGGCGGTGTGAAGCAGCAACCTCTCCAGCAGTCTGTCTGGCAGTGTTTGTGCAGGCTGGAAAACCACAGACACACAGACACTGGCTTAAGAGATGAGCTGATGGCACTTCAGAGGATTTGTCCTGGATGTTAACACAGGGTAAAAACATCTCAACAGTTGGGCATAAGTTTCTTTCCTCCTTTTCACTCCTGACTTGACCTTTCCCCCTTGGGCTTCTACTTCAAGGTTTCCTTTTAGGTTCCAAGGAAAAGTTTTCCTCAGCCTCCAAGGTCAGGACATCACAATGATGATGGACAAAATTGTTCAGTTTTCATCAAATAACTAGAAACAAGACATCTTTAATCCAAAAGATCCATGTCCAAGCGTGACCATAGAGGCACTGAGAAGGGGCAGAGATGCAAGGAAGCTCTGACTTGGCAAAGAGACTGGTCAGCACTGTTTGTGCCACTTTGGGAGAGGAAATGGTCAAGAGAAACCAGCAGCACCTTCAAGGGGCTTGTGTTAAGCTTCAGAAGGAGCAATGGGTATTGGACACTGAGTGAGCCAGGCAATTTCAGCACTGAAGGAAGAGTAGCCAAAGGGAAACAATCTTCTTTTTGTTTTATAAAAGAAAAAGAGTTTGTGGGTTTGGTTCTTTTTAAACAGACCATCTCCAGAAGTTAGTTCCTGCTACTCTCTCCTAGGGAGGCAAATAAAGAAAAAAAAAAAAAAAAACAATTCAGAATCTTGCAAGCAGACTTTGAAAAAGAAATTATTGAGCTGATTAAAACCTGAGGTGAGTTTTCCTGAAGTCTATTGCAGTCTTATTTGCCTTGTTAGTAGCTCTGTCAGAACAGTTGATTTTGGCTGCTTATAATACTGCTTTTTAGCTGGCATAGGGGTTTCAAGATCTCCCTTCAGTGCCTGTTCAAGCTCCCTCTGTGGATGTGCCCTGGCCAGGCTGTTACCAAATCCCCTCTAGAGCAAATTAAATAAAACCAGAGTGCAAAGCAGCAGTGTCAACAAGGTGATATTGGAATGTAACCACCTAATACAACAGTGAAAGGCTCTTCCTGAGCCTGAGAGAGCTTCTAGCCTGCATGTTTCCACCTTAATTGCCTCCCTGATAGACAAAAGTATTTTAACTGGTCAGAATGAACTTGGCGCTCAGAGCACATCCCCTGAGATATTCCAGAAATTGAGTGATTGAACTGGGCAAAGAAGTCATCTTCAAACCTGGACTTAGGGAAGGTCCCTGCCCTCATACACCTCTCTGAAAGCAGCTGCCAGGCTTCGCTGGGCTGAGCTGGAGCAGGTTCCAGCAGGCTGCTGAGCAGACCTGTGTCTGAGCGAGGGGCAGCAGCATCCCCTGAGCATCCACCGCAGGCAGAGTCACCAGGGCCGGCACACGCCTGGCTGTGCCTCCAGGTTCGCACGGGTTTGATTCCATAACCATCTCCAGGGTCAAACAGGGACACTTTTTCAGCAAAACTTCCCTTTCTTCTGCAAATTATTATTGATGTTACTATGGTTCCCATCTTCAGCTCAGGCTTTAAAAGTAAGGAGTGTTGCTGTGTGCGGATTGCGAGAATTTTCCAATCACAAACTCATAGCGCAAAGGGACACTGGCTCTTTCCGTGCCTTGTTTTTATTTATTACATTTGTGCAGAGGGACAAGTTCTCATTATGCTATACAGCCCTCGAATCAGCAGCACTTACAGCACAGCTAGTCAATAGCCCTTTTTTAATTTAAATCCTGAATGAATTTCAGCTGATTGAATGACTTGCACAGCTTTTTTTTTTTCCTCCTCTTGTACAATTAGTTTTAAGTCAACCCCCACATTGGATTTTCTGTGAAGTCAGAAATAGACTTCAGTCTGTACTGTTGTACAGTAACAGATCCAGAACTGAGTGAATCGATGCCTTTAGATTTCCCTGCAGCTGTGCTCACACCTTTATTTACTTCCTGCAAAATTCTGGACAAATTTACTTTACTTGGATAAGCACAAAGCCTGAGCGTATTCTTCCAGGTGTGTGTGTAAGAACTATCCCTGCCGTTCATGCACGGTTGAGTTAATATAACAGAAGGATTAAACATCATGCTTTATTATGGGCACAACTGTGCACACACGGGCCTGTTGCATACTGGCATACAGTATTTAACAAACCAGAAACACACACTAAACTGCTATAAATGCAGTGATTATTCAGATAGTCACAGATAGGGCGTCCACACAGGGGAGGCAGATCTGAATAGCTACAGCACAATTATAACCCTGCCATTATGCCGGATAATTTCCTAGCAGACATGCCAGACTCCCCCAGCACACAACACAGCCTTTGAGCCAAAAGATCCGTAAGCCAATTTACATGGAAAATTAGGAGGTGTCAGAAGAGGCAAAACTAGACAGGTCTCAAGGATATTAATTCCTTCTCCCTTAGCCTTGAGCTTTCAACGTATCATTAATTTAACACTGTTGATGTTAGACTTTCATCAATGCCGCGAAAAGCGGAAATACTTCACTTACGCTGTGTTTGTGCGGGGTGAAGATAAACCAGCTAAGGAAACAGCCCCCATGCGCAGGTTACAGCACTTCAGGCCCAGCCATGCCGAGACCCTCGCTCCAACAGCAGGCAGACCATGGCTCACTGCCAGCTCTGCCCTGCCTGGGGGGCTCACCACAACCCACAGCATCTCAGCAACACAGACCCCAACCCATACAGCAGGGAATAAATGAGAAATTATAGAATCATAGAATGGTTTGGGTTGGAAGGGACCTTGAAGATCATCTAGTTCCAACCCCCCTGCCATGGGCAGGGACACCTTCCACTAGACCAGGTTGCTCCAAGCCTCATCCAGCCTGGCCTTGAAGACATCCAGGGATGGGGCATCCACAGCTGCTCTGGGCAACCTGTGCCAGTGCCTCACCACCCTCTCCATGAAGAACTTCTTCCTGATATCTAATCTAAACCTCCCCACTTTCAGTTTAAACCCGTCATAGACAAATGACATTAAACTGCTTCCACAAAGAGTTGTTAACTTCAAATGCCACCCAACACCATCCCCTTCCTATTTTTACCTCCTTCCAAACTCCCTGACCAAGGCTATAGGCACCCAGGGCTGGGATGGCTTTGCTCTGGAGCACACCTCCTTCCCTCTGAGCACTATGAGTTGTTAATCAGAATTTGATACAGAGGGGTGTAGAGGACACCCAGCACCCCACCAGTCTAGTCTACCACCTATGAATTTATGATACATCTGCAAGCAACTTGCTCTGGGCCAACGAAGCAGCAGCCAATTAATTTGCAGCTGGGTGCAGTTACATCAATAACAAAGTGGTTAAGAGATGCAAACTAGTAGTGCCTGCTACGAGCAAATTAACTGTCCATTTTGGCAGAGCGGCGCAGTAATGAGCTGATAGCCATATCAGTGAGTCATTAGAGAAGAGACTGGAGCTCCTGTTGGATGCTGTTACCAAGGTTTAGCTCTCTCCACAAGCTAGGGCTTTGCACAAAGGTAGGGCAGAAAAGGCCATTTCCATCACTTTGACAAACACAGCTGTGAGATGTGAGGTTTGGCCATGTTGGTTCTCACAGGGCCTCCGGCCCACAGAGGTGCATCCCCTGCAGTGACACCCTGTCTGCATCCACACAATGAGCGAGGGCACGTCTTCCCCCGCTCTGAGAGGCAGTGCAGCTCACTGTGGAGGGCTGTGCTGGCAGGTTTGGCAGTGCAAGCTCATCTCACAGCACTGGGAGCCTCCTGCCCTGCCCAGCAGCTTCTGAACATTTGTTGGTTTGAATACAGACACCTGAGGTTTGTTTCTTTTTCCTTCTCCTTTCCCCAAGCAGCAAAGGCTGGAAGCCTGGAGGATCATTATATCTTACTGTGTGTCTGACAACTCCCATCCTGGATCTCCAGTTCTGGCCTTTTGGGCACGATTACAATATAAATACCTGACTTGCTCCACTTAATGCAGTGCTGCAGCCCCCCAGAATTCAGGAGCATCAGATAGACGACACCATAACCCAATAAAACCCTAATAGCTTTGGCCTGAGGCCGAGTTCGCCAGCACCATGGGTCCAGCCAGGAAAGCTGTGGAGGGAGGAATGTTGATGCAATGCCATGCTCCCCTTCGGATGCCTTTAGAATCCCCATTGTCCCTGGAACTCTAGGCTTTGTGGTCCTCGGAACCCTAATCCTAATAGCTCTGGACCTTACAGTATCCTTCCTCCTCCAAAGGTCTCCCCCACAGCACAGGAAAGGAAACCAGCCTTTCAGGGGCTACAAGGATAGATGGCAGCAAGTTCTCAGCTCTTCAAATACTTGGAGGGTGCCTTCGAGATGTGCTTGCGGACGTCTGTCTCACCCACTTGCCACCCTATTACCACAAATCATTTCAGGTTCATACCCTTGACTATTGGCGCTTGTTGTGACTAGACTCTAGCCCTCTGGCATTTCGACTGCCACAACAGGGTTAACATCCAAGGAGTACGCACTTGTACTGGGTGTGACAATCTCTCCCTGGGCTCACATGTAATTTCCTCCACCACCTCCAGAGAGAAGCTGTCCTTGAAGGAAAGGGCGGCAGCAGGTAAAATTCAAACCAGACAGCTAGACCAGCACTAGGACCACATTGGCACACACATTACTGCTGTAGGCAGTGCGGCTCGTAGTGCCTCCACTCTCAATTCACACCTTACCTTAATAAGGCCTTTTGAGACAGGCCATGAAATTACATTAAATTAAATACCAAGACTGGGACTGCCACATGGGAAGCACTCCTCTTCCTCCCAGGAGCCTGAATGTATCTTAACTCAAAACTAAGAGGACTGGTGAGTGGAAAGTGTGAGTAGAATGCTAATGTATAACTTCTCTCACTGAGTAGGTACTCACTTCTCAGAAGAAACACTAAGCAGCAGCTTCAGAAACTCATCTCTTATGCATTAAAGTGGTAGAGGAGAAGCAACCAGGCAGCACTGTTGCAGACCAAGGGAGGAGGGAGATGGCCTCAACATCCATTTCAGTCTTCCAGCTGAAATAAAGACCCTGCCCCTTGGCAGCTGCGGCTCCTCATCCAATTTTAGCTCTACAAGAAACCAACGAGGTGTAGCCTCTCTGTAGACACCCCAAACCCTGGACTCCAACCAGACAAACCAGCTGCCCCTGCAGCAAGGCACTTTGTCCTCCCAAATCTCCACTTCTACTGCAGCTTTTTCAAGACATTTAAACTCATTTAACACCACAATTAAGGCTCAACCTTTCACGTTCTTTACCCTAAAGAGCTGCAAAACCAGAAAATCCTTCACATCTAAGCAGGGCCACATCATCCTACATTAAAGAAGGGGGCAAGGGAGCTACATTTGTGCTCAGGATTAATTAGCACAAGATGAACCCAATCCTTTGGCTGCAAGTGCCTGCCCAGATCTTTGTGGCAGGACAATTACACTGGTTTTAGTCAGGACAAGGTGAATTTTCTTCACAGCAGCTGGTATGAACTGTTTTGAATTTGCCCTGAGAAGCAAACTGATAACACTGGTGGGTTTTACTTGGTGCTGGGGAGGGCTTGAACCAATCCAAGGACTTTTCCAGCTTCTAATACTGCACCTACATATCCAACTTTCTCCTTACAGGCAATACAGGAGGGGTGACACAGTCCAGACCACTAACCCAAACTGACCAAAGGGCTATTTCATTCTGTAGCACGTCATGCTCAGTATATCAGCTGGGGGTGGTCTGGAAGGGCCACAATTGTTTGTTAGTTGGTGGGTCAGTTGGCTTTCTTGGTCACTCTCACTCGTGGGGCTCGCTCAGACTCTGCTGCGATCTCTCTGGTCTCACTACTTTGGACCTGGCTGTGAATCAGTCAGCAGGTGGTGAGCAATTGTATAGTTGGTTTCATTTTCCATTATTTTCATTACACATTATTAGTGGTATTTTTTTTATTATTTAGTAGTAGTATTGTAAATATTGTAAGTATCACTATTTTATTAATTTCAATTCAATTATTAAATTGCTCTTATCTCAATCCATGAATCTTCTTGTCTTTTCCTCTGATTCTCTCTCCACTGGAGGGGGGCAGAGGGGAGGTGAGAGAGTGGCTGTGTGGTACTTAATTGCTAGCTGGGATTAAACCACAACACCCTTGACCCTCATGTGGTTTAAAGTTACAGGCTCAGTTCAGTCCTCTCCCCTTACTCCAAAACTGGGGGTGGGGGGAGCGCAACACTTCCCTCCAGCCAAAGGACCCATGACTCGGCTGTGAGTCACCAAGCAGCCTTTACATCTCATCTACCCAGCACCAAACCTTGCACAGGAACAACTAGAGAGATGTATTGTTGTGCTAAGCAGCCTTCTGGGCCCCTGCAGCCCCTGACAACTCCTCCATTCCCAGTTTGGGTTGCAGGGGCAGAGATATTTTCAGCACAGCAAGTGGTTTTCAACAAGAAATGGAAGCAGTGCTTTCCTGGCCGATTTACCAGTTTACCAGCAGTTGCCATGCACAGGGGTGCACGGTTTGCAGTGCCGTCTCTCACCAGAGACGAGGTGCAGGAGCACCTAGAGTCAATCACAGAGCAGTAAGGCTCGAGGGAGTTTTACCCTCGAAGTTGCAGGAGCGATGTACAACTCCAGAGATGCCCCTTGCAGCTGAGGTCAGCCCAGGTCTGTGTGGTCCCTCCTCCAGAAAGGACCCCACTCCCAGCTCAGCAACAGCTGCCCATAGCAGGTCAGTTTGATTATTTGGCTCAAGCTGGAGACTCATGCTTTTGCCCATGGAGATGGTGGCTAAAAGTGGAAGTGAGAGGTTTCAGACAAGGAAAGACAAGGAAAAAAAGTCAGCAGTGCTTTTCCCAACAGCTGTGCAGGCAGACCGCAGCTCAACATGTTGTGGACTCCTCTCAGGAAGGATCACAGCTCTGTCTGTGGGGTGGCGAGCCTCCAGCATGAGCATGCCATCAGGCAGGGATGCATGACAGGTTTCTGGACATCTTCATGCCCCAGCACTGCAGTATACATATAATTCCTAAACTGGTAGGCAAAATTACCCAGTTTTCCAAAAACAGGGTGGGATGAAGGTAGTGAAGAACTACCAGCACTCGGTAACAGCATCCTTTATCCCACACCATACAGCAGTAACATGAATTCACTTGGATGGGGGTGAAAGGACACCTAAACTCACTTTGTAAGAATTAATTCACTATATTGGCCTCTAGGAAGTGATACTAAACCCTATCAGTCACACACCAAACAATTTCTGCTTTGTAGGTTGTTCAAGAGCAGTTTTGGGAGCAGATGACGTTTGAGATGCAGTATGTTTTAGTTCTTTTGGCTAAGTGCACGATATTATTTGGTTTCCAGGACAAAAATATTTTTATTTCAAATGACAGATAAGCAGTTTCCAGCATTCATTACTCTCAAAGGCTTTTCTGATAGTAAATGTTCAAGATTGAAAAGTTGTCCCTCATATGAGACAGGGACAAGACATTCAAGGATCTGCTCAGCTTTAAATAGAGACACTTCAGAAGGCAGCAGCCACTTCCAGAGCACCTCAAACACTTCAGCAGCTCAGTATCTCTGAAAATTGGGAAACTTACATCTTAAGGATCACTTAATGTGCTGCAGTAGCTAAATAGCTTGTTCACATCCATCCTGGGAGGACTTATCCCATTCCATTTTTGCGGGGGGGTGGGGTGGGGAAAAAGATCAACTTCCACTCACCCACAGACAAAGTGAGTTCCCCAAACCGTCTGCCACCACCCATGCTGGCAGCCTGGCTCAGGCTCTGCAGGAGGTCCCTTGCCCCCAGGTAGCATGTCCCCATGACAGACCAGGAGCTTGGGCTCACACTCACTCACCCTGCACCAGGTGCTGGAGCTCACCCAGCTCAGGAGGGCCCTGTTCCAGACACATGCTCTGCCCCAGCCCTGCTGCGGTGGGAAGCTGGACAGGGTGAGCTCCAGTGTCTTTTGCTGGGAATTAGAACTGCTCATCCAGCAACGTTACAGGCAGGCCTTATGATTTCCCAGCATAAGGCAGGCTTAAAAGAAGGGATCAGCTGGAATAAGGCAGGAGCCTGGGAAAGATGCCACTGCCATCTTCTCCTCCCAGAGCTCCAAGAGGCCAAGGGTCCCATGCTTTCCCACGCCCGTGAGAAAGGAACAGGCTCTTGGGTTTGGACCCTGTCCCCTCCAGAGCTGCCAGGGCTCTCAGAGCCAGGGAAAGGGTCAATGTCCTGTCAGGCAGATTTGCAGTCACACAGACCCAGAGCCCAGCACCCTGCCAGAGCACAGGCTGAAAGAAACCCTGCAGCGTGGCAGGAGCCACACAGGAGCTCAGCAGTCACAAAAAAAACCCACAAAAAAACCCCAACCACAAACCACCACCAGAAACCCCACACACCAAAACAGCAAGTCTCTTTGCTTTAATAATTTTTACTGGGGGCCAGAGGAGCAGAGAGGTACATCATTAAAACTGATCCATCTGCCCTGGAAAATCCATCTCATTCCCTTTTTGGGGAGGGGGGGGGAGTGGCGCAGGGAGAGGGTGCAATGCAAAAGGAAAAGGGATGGGTTCCCTCCTACTGTCCCTGCTCAGCACCAAGGCTTCGACTCCATTACAGACCTCCTCATCTGCTCGCAGGCAAATCTCAGAACAAGTGATTTAAATGGACCGGCTTTTATTTCCAAAGAGAAGAATTCCCATTTATTCTCAGGCTCACAATTTTCTCCCCATGCTGCAGAGGATAGGAACAAACGAGCAGAGAATGAAAAGGATTAATGAATGAATGAGTGGGACCTGAGCTCTCAGCTGCAGGAGGAAAGGGGGAAGCCAGCCATGTAACCCCCATGGCAAGTGTTTAGCATTACAGACACCAAGGGCTCCCCCCTCTCCCCCCTCCCCCTTCCAAATGGAGATGAATTCACAAGCATCTCAGAAAGGATTCACTTAAGGGGAGACCAAACAGAGAAAGGTAGGAAGGGTTCAAAGTTTAGATCAACCACATATCACATAGAAAAGGCTGGTTTTGCAGAAATGCTGAACTTCTGACTGCTGACACCACTCAGTTCCCTGCAGGTTTTGTCCTTGAGGTGGACTCATGTGATGGTAGTTTCCTCCCAAAGTCTTAAAAGCTGCAGAAAGCCAACAAGGCAGTTGGTATTTACACTAAGCATTGCTCATTTACAGCCTATTGAGTCTCCTGGCTGGATCAGTGACATGTAGTCCTGTGGGAACTGCAAAACAAGCAAAAAATAAATATTCTTTTTCCCTTATTTTCAAGCTATTTTAAATCAAGTCCAACATCAGGAGATTGGAGACAAAATTTGGGATTAGGATTAGTTTTCAGACATGTGGGTGAGCTGGTCTGATTCAGTTTAGTACTGATAGTTTCCAATAAACTGCATCACCACACCCTTTGCTCTCAATTCCCCAAGAAAGATTTTTGCTCCCCAGTGCTTGGGAGTGATGGGACACACAAAAGCCGCATGGAAGTCATCACAATTTGCTTAGGTGGGAGAAGTAAGTGACACCAGCCTCTAAATCTAGAGTTAGCAGTTACACATCATGCTGCTATAATGCATGGCTTAATTTAAAAGCAAGCTTAATTTGCAGATTAATTATTATAGTCTCTGACTGGATGAGCTTGCAATAAGTCACCCGGGCGTGAAATCGCAGAGCAATTACCTGATTGTACACCAGACACGTAAATGTTGGTAAGGAGGTGTCAGCTAATGGAGACTGATGTTGGGAAACTGCAGGCTACAGCCAGGAGGAGAAAGTCTCAGTGCAAAGCAGGTCAGGGAGGAGGTGGCAAATGAACAGAGATGAAAACATTCAGCACCATTCAAATCAGTCTTCAGGAGCAACATGCAAAACCAACACAGGGTTTTCAGGGACCTGCAAATTATGATGAGGCTGCTGCAATTCCTCACAGACAGAGCTGAGCCACTTGCTCAGGACAGCCCCACCTCTCTAGTTTAGGGAGAAGCAATAAGGATAGATCAAGAGGATTGTTAACCAACAGTGAGGCTGCAGCAGATGATGGCTTCCTGGGTGCCAGACCTGGCCTTCAGGAGCATCAGATTTCACCATGATCAGCCCAGCAAAGCTAATCCCTTAAAACAGCTATTGCCTTGCATCATCCTTTGGATGTAGCAGATCCCACTGAGCTGCTGATCCTGGGCCTGAACACATGCCCCTGGGACCTTGGAGGACTCAAGCAAGAGACTCCCCTGCCAAGTCTCACCCTGGCCAGAGGGCAGCTGGGTTTTCTCATGACATGAATGCTAACACCCAGCACACCCCTCACCAGGAAAGGTCTGAGCCAGCCCATGAGGCTGGATGAGGCTTGGAGCAACCTGGTCTAGTGGAAGGTGTCCCTGCCCATGGCAGGGGGGTTGGAACTAGATGATCTTTAAGGTCCCTTCCAACCCAAACCAGTCTGTGATTCTGTGATGTCCACCATGATGGCTGCCCCAGGCAGCACCTTTCCAACAGCAGAGCCAGAGCAGCGACAGGTAAGTGTCCATTCTTGGTGTGACATGCAGCCCATGCAGAAACTGCTCTTTGCCTGCTTTTGGCTGGCTGCAGCCTCACTGCTCGGTGCCAGGCACTGACCCTGGTTCTGTCTGGGGCTGTGTTTTTGAGGAACCAGATTTTCAGCTTCATTTTTCAAGAGGCTCAGCCCAGAGCCATGCAACACTACAAACTGCTTCAGAATAGCAGGCCCAAGTGTATTACCTTCTCTAAGCCAGGACAAGCTGGAAGCAAGATAATTTAGAAGTATTTTTTTCACTGTAGCAGGATTTAAGCCTTGCGGGGCTGTCTATAACCCTCAGGCCCAGCTGCAGGATGTCCGGGTGGCCCTGCACCGCACTACCACTCTCACCCCATAACGTGCTGGGTTGGGCAGTGCAAGAGGCAGAGGAAAAAACTCTGACCTCCCAGGAGGTGATTCAAAATGGCCAAGTGGCATTGCCAAGAAAAGGTGGCATACACCTGCAGAGCTGGAGGAAGCCATGAGATAGCAAAGCACCTCAGTCCATCAACACTAACAACACTTGTAGCTTCATAGGCGAGACTGAATTTACCAGAGGAGCTGGGATTTATTACCATGATCAAAGGACTAGAAACAAATGCAAGCACTGGTGGATGGAAGCTGTGAACTCTATGGCAATATAAATACTTATCCAAGGGCTTGAGTTAAGAGAAGCAACTGAACCAGGCTGCAATCTGCATCCAGAGCCAGGACCTTGATTAGAACCAGCAAGAGATGGTGATACTTCTGATTCACAGCCACCTCCTTCACTGCAGGCTGCCCACAGGGTTGCTCAGCAACACAAAAGCTGATGCTGCCGATTTATCCAGAGGGCTTGCTCTGGATAATGCCCAGGAGATGCTCTCACCTGACACTGTAAACTGCATTTGCACTTGAACATGGTGAGCTGCCAGGGAAAGCCAGGAGCCCCCAGCACCACCACTGCTCACAGGGCTGTGACCCTGTCTGCATGGAATGCAGCAAGCAAGCAGCAGCACATTCACATGGCACGGCTGCCTGCAGCCCCACATTAACACATCCTGTCCCAGCAAACAGGATCCTGGCACCAGCTCCAGTTGTCCAAACTGGAAGTTTCTACAGGGTTAGGTCCCTCCAGCATTGATGCTCTGTCATTTCCCAATAAGCTCCTGCTATGAGGCAGATATACAGGCAAGCAGAGGAAGCATACACCCGGACCTGTCTCTGCCAGCAAGATCCTTCTCTAGTACGAAGAGAGGTCGCCATTGACCAGTTGCAGCTCACAGTTGCAGGATTTCCCTTGTGCTCCTTCCCTTTAACTCTCAAATGCAACTTTTCAGCAGCAGGCCCCCTGAAACCCAGGACACTCCTGGAATAAGGTTTGCTGCATGCATGGCCCCTCCACTGGAGTATCAGGATTTCTGCAAAGCCCCATGGCAGGACCTGAGAGCATCCAGGGATCTTGACTTCTTATTCCAAAGGGCTCTTTCCTAACAAACCAGCAAGAGCCCCAGTTGCAGCCCCTATCTACTTCCCAACACTAAAACAACCCACAAAAACCCCACAAAAAACCAAAAAGGAAACATAAATCCCAAGTTAATATTTATGACTCCTGATTACCTGCATTACCAGGAAGTTAGCAATGCTGTCAGGGGGACCGGAGATAAAGTCTTCCTCCAGCCCCCAGAGAGCCCCACAAGCCATGCCTGGAGAACCAAAGGCAGCAGGAAAAAAATTAATTCACTCTTCACCAGCAAAGAAGAGTTTCATGAGGAATGAAATGATGACAAAAGCTGCTTTGCTGTTGCAGAGCTCCCAGGGAAATGGGGCCAATTACAAAACCTGCCTGGGATTTAGTAGACAGCTGCTGGGAAACATGTCAATTTGAATGGAGAAAGAAATTAGGTTGGAGAGTTATTAGTGATAAAAGAAAAGCTTTCCAGACTCTACACCCAAAGCCAATGCAAGTGTCTGTAGCACTTAATCCTTATCAACCTCTGGTTGCACAGCTGGAGCTATGGGTCCATCACACTGGGATATCAGTGGCTGCCCAGGGCTCAAGGCTGACTTTGTTCTGCTTTGGGTAGTTTTAGCCTCAGCTTGGGACGGTGGAGCCTTTGCCTCTTCCACCTGTGACTGTCCGAGCTCCCTTGTCCATTACCACCACACACAGTGCAGGCACGTTTTGGTTTTCAGTTGTACGCAAGTTTTGACACGTAGGATCGAGATGATCGGTCACACATCATGTTCTGTGCAGTGGGAAAGGTGCAGCTCTGTACCCAGCACTTTTCAATGCTGAACAGATGACGGCCCCCAACACCTCTCAGAGCTGTCTCTGTTCACCCTTAGGAGGTATTTAGCCTTTGGGCTGACAGACCCAGTTTATTTATTTGGTTGCTTGGGAGCTGGTTATCTTGCTGTCAGATAATTAGTTTCCCACAAAAAGTAAATGGTGATCTTTAGTGTCACTAAGAAGCAAGGGCATCTCTGGAAGGTCTAGGTCTTCAGTCTCCAGACAGTTTTCCATCCAGAGCAGAAGGGAGAGCTGTCACTAAGAGCAAGGGGGGCCATTCCACAAGCAAGACAGCAGCTAACAAAAGAAATCACTCAAAGTCACCTCACAACACATACAGCTTAATTAAGAAGGATTCTTCCTCAAAGGCACCATCAGATTTCTTCTCTGGGCTCTCCCGTGGCTCCAGAACAAGCTGCCTGCAGCCCCCGGGGCTGTGTAGCAGGTCATATTTCCAATGCCAGAGACAGACATCCCATTTTCTTGCAAAGAGCGCTCATTAAGAGCAATGCTTCCCTGAAGGCTTCCCATCCCTGAGTGGTGCCATAGCTCAATGCTGCAGCATCCCACTTGCACCCCTAAGATACAGGGCTCAGACCTGGACTCCCTCCAGCATCAAGGCTCCCTGTATCCTCCCTTGGAGGGCTGTTGAATCCTTGCCGCTTGCAACAGGAGATCTGATTGACCCACACACCTTTCATCTCCAATTCATAAAGAGACAGAAATGCCTTATTTTATCAGGTGTTCTAAGCCTGGTGCTCTCTACACCACCAGACAGACCCCCACTGGCAGCTTTCCCATCTGCAGATATGGCATTTAAATGGAATTATGCCAGTAGCAGAGATCATGCTGTTCCTGTTCCGTAGCTATGCTTTGGAAATGGATGCAAACTTATTTAACATCAAATTCTGACTTCCCTCAGATCTGTCAGTACAGCTCCCTTGGCTTCAGTGCAACTGAAGTGCTGGGTGCAGCCGAAAGCAGGATCTAGCATACAGCGCTCTGAAGTTATTAGCAGTGCATAAATAATCCGGATACAATGCCATTTTAATGCCAAAAGCAGCGATAAAAGTGCAAGAACAGAGCCAGAAGTAATTTTTCTGCTCACGTATGAGGGCAGCCTGCTTTCCCCTCACCGCCTCTGGCAAGCTCAGCACTAGGGAAGACCATGTCTGCTGCTGGTTCATCAAACACTTCGGACACCGGAGTTTATGGGGGTTGAGGCCAAGGCAGGACCATCAGCCCACCTAACCGCAGAGCTGGCTTGTCACAGTCAGCACATAAAGGGTGGCCAGGAGCTCCAGAACACGAGCTCTACAGCATCACGGTGCTGAGAAGGGAGCCCACTGCCCACAGCCCAGGATGGAAAATACCTCCCCTTCCCATCTGACCACTCCAGTGACCTTGTCAGCCAGACAAGGTGCTTGGCTTAGTCAAGATGCAAGTCTGGGCAATCCATGCCATCTCATCAGGAGACAAAATTCCCCCCTCGGGGTGGAAGTCGTTAGCAGACTGCACAGTACTTCTAGCTTCAATCCTCTGATTTTATCCTTCAGACACAAGCTCTCATTGTGCTTCCCCCCCCTCCCCACTCCCAAGATTAAAGTGCTCTTTGCTATCTGGGAAAGTACTTACACTGTAATTAAGTCACCCAGTCCTTCCTTTGATAAGGACTAAGCAGATTGAGTTCTCCCATTCTCTCCCTCCAAGGCATTTCCTTCTACATGCTTTCCAAGCTTTCAGTATCCTTTTAAAAACCCCTATACCAAAGGTGAATGGGCAATTTTAGCCTCTCTGGTCTTGCCACTGTCCAAAGAGGCAGAAGATCACCTCACTGCCCTAGCTCCCTGCCCTGTAACCATTCCTCCTTCCCACCCAGCAACAAGAAGCAGGGAGACAACCTTCCCCATCCAGCACCCCCTTGGAGACTCCTGTATTTCACACATTTGATAGCAATCCTGCACACTGGTAATATCAGCTGGCTGCAGGCATCCTGTTACAGCATTCCACACTGATAACAGAAGGGTTTCTATATCCAGGGTTACCTTTGGATGCATAGGTATAATCAGAGGGCTTAACCTTGCCTGTTCCCAACCCAGATCCTGCTAGTCTGGCAGGATTATTGCTAACGCACATTGCAGATGGGTTCCAACAAAGCTCGTTCCCTCTTAATGCTGTCCCCTGTATGCAGGGCAGCTTGCTGGCAGGTATTTCAGAGTCAGCTCAGGAAGAAGCATGAATTCAATATCATTTTAGGAGTGCAACAAGGGAAAAGAAAAAAGAGTCTCTCTGGATGTATTAGGATACAGTTATACCTGTCTCAAGTTGACACTGCACAGCCCTTTCTGCTGGAACAGCTTCCTGCTTAAATCTACCCATCCCCAGAGCTACTGGCAGCTCTCGGCAACAGCCAGGACTCCTGGAAGAAGGAAAATGAGGCTTTCAGGAGAAGGAACCATTTCTTTCAGTTCAGGGGCACTGCCCTCAGTTTTCAAAGTACCTTGTTCAGAGCACCATGTACAAAGGCTGTCCCCCAAGTTCAGCCCAGGCACACCTTCTAGCTTTTAACACCTCATAGATGGATGCGGAAAGATTCATAATGCTAGTCCTCAGTGCTCCCAACTGAAATAAATGAAATAAAAGTTGTTGATTTAGCTGCACGCTAATGGGAACGACCCAAGCCGTGCCTGAGGTGGAACACAGTCAGGGTGTCCGGAGGTTTGCAGCCCTTGCACTAAATCCTGCTTCCTGGTGCACAGTGCTGGCCTGGGAGCCAGGAAGCCACTCCTGGATCAAATGAGGCTGCAGAGGGTCCATTTCCATCATATCCTCATTGCAAACACACACTAAACTCCTCACTCTGATTAAAGACAAACATATAGGTTCCTTTTCCTCCTGTAAGACATCTTAGAGCTACACCTTGCATGACAGTCTCAGTTCTGATGTTCAGGCTCTGAAAGGTGTGTACAGCTTCAAATGCAAGAACCACCACTCGGGTTGGGAAACAGCCTTAAGAGAAGGTCAGTCCTGTGCAAGGGTGTCAAGTCAGCCAGACTCTTTAACACGTATTTAAGGTCCCCAAGAAACAGAGCTCACCCTGTCGATCCCACAAAGAGTGGGATATTTGGGATCAAAGACCCTCTGGGCATTCCATCAACCCCAGCAGGCTCTTAGCTTGGCTCCTGAAGCCACACATCCAGGAAGGAAAGAGCCCAAAGGGGATATTAAGGAGGTCACTTTGTTACAAAACTCCTCCCGAGCATTCAAGAGATGCTCAGGAGCAAGAGCTTGGTACCCAGCAGCAGGCAGCAGTGCAGAAACACAGGGGTTGGCAGGAAGAGAAGCATCAGACAAAGTAGTTAACATGCAAAGGGGATACCATTCATTTGAAGATAACATGAAGCTTCTAGCACCTTCCTCCTCCCAGTAAGAGCATGCCAGCCTCTCCAACCCACCCCACAAGTGCTTGGCCAGCTGCCACAGGCCAGTTTTCAAGCAGCAGCCCAGTTTTCAAACAGCCCAAAGCATCATCACAACCAACCTTCCTTCCCACTCCTCTCCTCTGTGCCTGCTTCGTGCCAGCTGCTGGCTGGAGACTCATCCCTTCCCACCCCATCTGGTAACCATGTTGGCAGCTTGCTTCCCACAAGCAAAGAAGAAAGCAACGTCCTTTTTAGCCTTGCATACAGAGAACAAATTAACATACTGTAGTACTCTAATTGAAGTTGTCTCTACCTGTCACCACCACAGTGCTGTAGATGGGACTTAGTGTTCACAAGGCTGATTTGTTTGTTGAAGCTGTTAAAATATCTTCATTATTCAAACCTCTTGCTGTAGCTCTTGAATTAAGATTAAGAGCCCAGAGGATCACACATCAATGCTCCAACTAATCAGTACAAAGACCTTCCAAACACAGGAATGACACAGAAGAATGTTTAGTGGTCACAGGGGCTGCTGGTGCAGACACGAAGCAGGTCTTCACCCTCATTGCCCACTGCTCCCAGCCTCATTGTTATGGACTCAGTCTTACAAGCAGCACGGCACAAATTGTGCATCCCATTTGCTTTAGAGCCTGGGGTGCCCAGAACAGGTCAGGAATAGCCTGGAGCTTCACAAGCTAGTGAGACACTGCAAAGCAGTTGCTTCATCTCCCAGTTCCTTGCCTTAAACACTATTTCCTCCTTCTCAGTTCCCAGCACAAGCCAAAGACACCTTGGGAGTCCTGACTCAGTTGCTTCTCTGACCCAAAGGCATGTCCCTACCAGGCACCTCCTTTCATGGAAAGGCCAGCAACAAGCAGCAGGTTTACGAGTGCTTCTCCAGACCAAAGCCCAGTGAAGAGGTTTCAAAGTACCTGGGGAGTGCAAACACATTGCAGGAGAAGTTACGAAACCTGATCAAGGAGCATAATCTATAGCCTTGAACTCTAAACAATGAGGCTCCTTACCCCAAGCCAGGCATCCCAGTGTAAACCTTGAATCTGTTCAAGTGAACCATGAGCAGGATGCCAAGGCAAACTGGGGAAATGAGAACAGCTTCAGCCGTTCTCTCCAGATGGAAATAATTCAGCATTTCTCCCAGCCTAGTGCAGTGCATCACTGAGGTAAGAGACTCCTGACTATTTTAATCACTCTTGCTGGATTGGGTCCACAGTTCCTTGGCTTTTCACATGTAATTAACAATGTGCAGGTTCCAGTAAATGGTTTCAAGTAAATCCTTAGATGACTAACAGACAGCAGCTCTAGAAATTCACATAGCAGTGATTGAAAGCCTGGATTCAGATCATTAATGGGGCCTTAGCTAGTTCCTTGTGTACCACAAGCCTGCATGGCAATACTGTATCGGTTTTCTTGCTGCAGAGCCCCAAGAACTGTGCTGTAGTCTGTAAATGCTCACACCAAGGCAATATCTACAACCACCTCAGCAGAAGGGAGAAGGCAAAATTTGGGCTCCTCCAGTTCTCAGCCATCAGAAGGCATTAGAAGATGCCAATGAAGTATTAACTACTTATTCCCCAAAATCCTGTTCTCAAAGACAGTTTTTTCTTAAAAACCTTGTCCTCACACCTCCCAATCCCAGCCCTCAACAAGTGGCAATAAAGGTTTAGCCCAGAAACCTTCCTCAGTAATCTCCTTTTCAGGCAAAAGTTTTCCAATAACCTGCCCAAACTCCCAGCTGTAACACACGGCAAGAACAATCACAGGCACCCCAAGCATCCTACAGCAGCAAGGAATTTGCCAAAAACTCCCAGGTGAGGCTAGAAAACAGACTGGTCCCACACCTCCCAGACAAGCTGTAACACCTGACACCATTATCTGCTTTTCATCCAAAACCAAACACTTCAGTGCATATTTACGGTCTGCCAAATCCTGTTGAAATCGATTGCCAGATGCTCCCTTCTTACAATATACTGTAAGGAGTCATCTATACAATGCTCCAGAAGCTTGGAGTTGAGGTATTTTCCACTAAAATATAATTAAGTATAACAATTAGGTAATTGTATGCTCAACTATTGCTAAACTGCAATAACGGGGTTGTGGAACAGCGATGATATGAGCAGAGCTGGGAGCTCAGCAATTGTGATAACACCACGCTATTCCAACACACACAAGAATTTAAGCGCTTGCCAGTTTTAGTGAGCTTGTAACATCCTTTTCTGTCCCAAATCACACAGCCCATCTAAACACAAAGCCTTTTGGATTCAGGACATGCTTCACAGGTTGCAACAAAGTCAAAACGGATGGGCCACGTTACCCATCCCACACATTGTTTTCCGAGTGGTACCTTTTGTTGGCAAATAGATAAACCCTGAGCTATGAACAGCTGAGGCACAGCTGGTTTTTGCAGAGTTACTAAGATATTTCCAAACACCATGCCAGGAACTGCAGGAGTTGTTAACACTAGGATTAAAGCAGGTAGCTGTACCTGGCAGAGCTGCGTAGATCAAGCACAGAGCATGCAATTCCCACCTGGCTGTGCCTTGCACGCTACACGAAACTAGAAAAAACAATCCCGAGGTCATGCTTTCGCCTATTTTCTCAGAAAACCACTATGAATCTATTTACACCAAGTTCATCCAGGAGTTAAGCACAAGGAACCCGTGATTACAGGGACTGCATGAACACCATCTGGATACAACAGAGAAGGACTGAAAGGGCTCAAACCCGTCCCCTCACACCACTGCTCTGCTCCACTCCCCCCTGGACGGCTAGGATCAGTAGCAGGAAGGGGAGAGGGGAGCAAACTGCCCTGTTCAGAAGAGGCAGCCAGCCCATATTTTCAATCCTGAGAGTCTTTTTACATTTTATCAACATTTCTTTCATCACCAAGAGAAAAAAATAAGGAAAAAAAGAGAAAAGAAGATAAATGGGCAAACCCAGCACACTTACCTGCTCTGAGAGGTCCCGGTGCACAGTGCTGATGCATTGAGTGTTGTGTTTCTCCAGTCAAATCAAGCCCACTTCTCTTGGGCTGAGGGCAGTACCCCACAGGAGAGTGAGGACCAGCCTCCACCATCATGAAGTCATAGAGGATTTTAGGCTGGCTTTAAGATCACCAAGTTTAACAATCAACTTCCTCTGTGACTGCTCACCACCCAGATGACAAAGGCTGGATCCTGCTCTGCTACCCGGTGTCATATGTCCATGTTCTTCCTCCTTGGCAGCCTCCAGGCTCACAGTCCCACATCCATCCTTATTTCAACTCACAGGAACCCTTAAGCAGACCGTTCACTCACAAAGCCAAATTTTGTAGCTGCTGAGCTTGATGACGGTTATTTTATCTCTAAAAGGGAACACCTTGCAGCTGTCTACCTTGTCACAACCCTGCCACAAAGATTCACTACAGAGACCAGGACAGTCCTCATCAACTGCTTTCTAGGTTTCCTGCCATGCACAGCTGCTCCACTACACCAGGGTCCCACCCAGAGCAAAAGGAAAAAGCCCCCAGACTTAAGGAAAAAAAAAAAACCCAAACCACCACAATTGTAATTTTAGGGCAGCTGCACAAAAAATTACTGTTAAAAATCTTAACTTAAATCCAGAAAAATATCTAAATTAAAAAACCCAACCCACCTCACCCTCCATTTGTAAGTGGGGAAAGTGTAGCCCCTAAGGACCACCCATACCCAGCTGATGAGGCTCAGTCCATTAGGGCTTCAGGTGGGGAGGACTCTGAGTCCCACCAGCGACAAGGCCCTGCTGGTGCCCCTGTGAGGAACAGGACCCCCCCGGTGCCCCGTGACAGCTAAAATACCAGTATTGAAAAGAAATGTGAACTGAGATTAGTCTTGACATTTCTGGGTCTTGTAATCACAGTGGGGGACAAAAGCAAATTCTGGATCAGAGACTTTCTCGGAGCAATTTAAAGGCATCTATTTTAAGGAGAGAAAAACTTAAACCAAGAGGTGACAGGCTGTAAGTTGAAAGGCGTAGGATGTGGCATCCTGGGATTATGTTAAGATCAGGCAGTCCGAGTAGCCTCCAAAATACATGTTTTTTTGGAAATGGGGACAAAAAGCGCCCCACTGCAGAGCCCACTGCCCCTTGTGCCGTCGGTGAGTCCTTGTTCCCCCACGTGCCGCGGGGAGGCATCACTGACCGAAATCGCTAGCCCCCCTTGCAGGATGAAGGCTCGATTTAGGAGAAAATAATCAGGCAGGATGCAAAAATTAAACCATTCTGTGGAAAATGGAGGGGAATGGTTTTTGCATTCATCTGCCCATGCTGGCATCTTGTCAGAGGACTATTACTGGGAAACCGCAGTGGTAATCAGGGACTCTGGTGAGGGGAAAGCTGTATTTTTCCAACTGGAGGCTCAATGACTCCTGCAAGCTATCCCGCAGCAACAGGAGACGGCCTTGAGGTGAAACTTGAACTTCTGGTGCGCTTCCCCATCAGGTCCGTTCCCACCTCCCCAGGCAGCAAATCCAGACGTGTCAGCAGAGATGGGAGGCCGTGGTGCAGGGAGGTTTCTCCTTTTCCAGCCCAGCCGGACTACTGCCCGCTCTGCGCAGCCCGGCGACACCGACACTAGTGGCACTGCTGCTGGAGCCTGAGCCAGGAGACGTAGTGAGACCCACCAAAGGGAGAACCTTCCCTCCCCGGCACTGCTGCTTCTGCTCTGGGGGCTGCAGGGTGGTCTGTGAGGCTGGATGGGTCTGCCCCGAGCCGGATGGGTCTGCCCCGAGCTGGATGGGTCTGCCCCGAGCCGGATGCAGCCACTTCTGGATGGTTCTGCGTGGGTCCACGTCACGTGGGTCCAGCAGCCCCTTCGCAGGGCACGGCTGAGTCCATCCGTGACGCCGGTGGTGCCTGTGGGGAAATGTCTTTAGGAGAGGGCAAAACGCCACGTGGCAGTGGAAGGAAAGGTGTGAGAAATGGCCTGGTGAGCAGCACAGGCAGGGATGAGGGGATGAAGAGGTAGGCCAGGTGCTGAAGCGGGAGTTCCCTGGAGGAGTCCCTGCCGGAGCAGACATCCATGCCAGGGACAAGTATTAACTGGCAATAACAATTTTCCCCAAGTTGAGTCGGTTT
>NW_010226223.1:0-14739 GCF_000690775.1 Eurypyga helias
GGCTGTATCCAGAGAAGCGTGGCCTTTGCTGGACTCTCTGCAGTAACTCTATATCTTTCTTGTCTTGGGGAGCCCCACCCTGGATGCAGCACTCCAGGTGCTCTGGCTTTACCAGTGATGAGCAGAGGGGAAGGATCACCTTCCTTGACCTGCTAGTAACGTTCAGCATGCCTTTGGCCTCTTTTCTGCAAGGACACATTGCTGGATCATGGTCAACTTGTCATCCACCGGGACCCCCAGGACCTTCTCTGCAAAGCGGCTTTCCAGCAGGTCATCCTCCGCCTGTGCCAGTGTTGGGGTTTGTTCTTCCCCACGTGCAGAACTGCACACCTTCCATTGCTGAATTTCATGAGATTCTTGTCAGCCCATTTCTCCAACCTGTCCAGGTCCCTCTGAAGCAAAATAGTAGTATATGAACCACTTTTCCCAGTATTGTGTCATCTACAGATGTCATTTAGGCAGCAGTTCGAGAAAAGTATTTTATTGTCTGGTATGCATTTTAAGGTTTTAATTCCTATTTCTATGCCTCCTGGTATGCATAGCAAGTGTATAGTACTCTCCATATGTCTGTAATGTATAAGCATCAGTTTATCCTCACATCACCCTACAAGTAAAATTCACATTTTCATCTCTGAAGTGTGCCATGGGCAGGAGTAACTTTCACAGAGCAACTCAAGAAAATAAAGTCACTTGCAAAGCCAGGACTTAGAACCAAGGAACTTTGGTTTCAGGTGACATTTTCTGGTAGCATCCTGCACTCACAGCCTAAGATCAAAGACAATAGACTACAGACTACAAGAGTACGAACTGAAAGTGCTTAAGTCAGTATTTACATATGATCTCTGTAAAAACTACTATAGGCATATCACAGCTTTTAAATGTGACTGTATTTTTCCTCTGACATGTTGATACAGAGATGATTCTAGAGCAGCTTGAGTTTTACCATGCCTTGCTACAAACAACAACACAGACTCATGTTTGGTAGCATCCAGCTTACTAGGGATATGATCACGACTGCTAAGTGAGACACATCGTACATCTGGTAACATTACTTAGTAAGTTTAGCAATGTTTTCCTTGATAATATTTTGCTACTGAAAATATTAAACGTAGAGGCCCTGTACATCTCTAAGTAAAAGAAAGGTCCAAGGCCAAGAATCACTGGCTGGCTTATATTCACATATCTTAGGTGAAGCAATTAGGCTTATAGCAAACCTGCCTTGGAGAAAGATAGAGAGTGAGCTAAGAACCCAAGAGTGTGAAAACCAGACCTTGAGTCCTCTCTGGGACCCTCTCCTGCATAGGTGGGTAGACACATATTGAGAGGTCAAGACACTTGTGAGGCTGGCCAGCAGAGAAAAAGGAAATAAGCAGAAACAAGCATAGAGTTAAAGATGGGGGATTTCATTATAATAGTTTGTCTATTATCTCTTGTATTAATGAAATCTGAGGAAATACCACTTACAAAAGAATACATATGTTTCGTCTGGTCCCACCCAGATTGATATCAGTATGTGCTCCTTCTGACACTTCCATACTGAGCTCTGTTTGGAGCAATGAGAGTTTTACCTCAGCTGTCTGCAAAGGACCAGTCTGGGAGAGGGTGGAGGGCCTGGAGGCACAAAGCTCCTGCAGATGCAGTACTGGAGCCATTTGCTTGGCCACTGTGCAGAAGGTATTGATGGGTCAGGCAAAAGGCTTAGAGCTGACCACACCACAGCTCCCATACCTGTTATCCTGCCTGCAGGCCAGAGAAAAGCCAAGGGACCTGGCTATGTGCTTATACCTTCAGCTGGGGCAACAGAGCAAACATACACACAACCCAACACTAATCTTTTCTTGTGCAATTTGTTTTAAAAGTCAGTCAACCATGAAACACAAATCCTCTGAGAAACAAACCCCCTTGTTCCTGTGGTCAATGGAAATGATCATTTCTAATGAGGTAGGTCAACACCTAGAGGCCCTGCTATTACCAAGGGCACATCCAGAGCCTGGAGGCAGTGTTGCCGAGCAAACTCCTCTAAGCAGGCAAGACTGCAGATGACTCCTTCAGCAGTGCTCCAGACATGCATTTCCATGGGAAAACCTGGAAAGTGCTTGCAGTATGAGGCTGCTGTCATGTGTAGGAAACCTGAGGGAGATTTTGAAAGCAGGCAGAGGGAGATAACAAGAAGAATGAAGCAAATAGAGCCTGGAGGCAGTGTTGCCGAGCAAACTCCTCTAAGCAGGCAAGACTGCAGATGACTCCTTCAGCAGTGCTCCAGACATGCATTTCCATGGGAAAACCTGGAAAGTGCTTGCAGTATGAGGCTGCTGTCATGTGTAGGAAACCTGAGGGAGATTTTGAAAGCAGGCAGAGGGAGATAACAAGAAGAATGAAGCAAATACTATAAAGGAAATGTGAGTGGACAGTTGCCACAGTATAAGAAAATAAATGCCTAAAAAGAAAGGTAGTATGAGGAAAGGAAAGAGGAAAGGTTAAGAGTGACTGAATAAGTGGCACAAAATGGAGAAAAATATGGTTATATGAAAAGTGGCAGGCTAGAAGGAAGAGGTCTTGAAGTTCCTATGTGCATTACTGGAGAGATGACAGAGAGCATGGGAAAGTAGAAATAACTGTTGAGACCAATATCTCACATAGCATTTTGCGGCCAGTCCTCCATACTCTTTGTAGTTAAGATTTTTGAGTATCACTTCCCAGCAGCTGTGGCCACATCCTTACTCTAGTATGATGATTTACAAAGAAAAAATTGATGCTGCACAAGATAAGCAGAGAAGAATTAGACTACAGTGAAGAGTCTGTCTCTGTTGCAACTCCAACATGGTGTCCTGCCCTGGCTTGATTCCTGGAGACCACGATGTATGGATCAGATCAAGCTAATTTCCATGACATGTAAGGTTCCTCCTAGAAATACTCAACACTACAGCTTGCATGGAGCGTGTGGCTGGGTTTTTGCTTTCACCACAAATGAAGTCAGTCTGGAATTAGCATTCTGAAATAACCATAGAGATTAAAATAGAAAGACAGACAAGTAGCAAAATATTACCATGTTTCTCTTTTTCCTGAGTTTTTAAGAATTTACCTCACAGTTTTAGAATTGACCTTAGAAACACCTGCAATCAAGGCAAGTGCTACTAGGAAGTCACACTACAAGGAAATACTAAAATAAAACAAAACAAAACAAAAAATTGATCAGCATTGCTTCTTCATATAGGGAAAAAAAAACCCAAAACAACAGGAAAAAAATACTGTGGCAGCTTGACCTTGGCTCGGTGCCCACCAAGCGGCTCTCTCACTCTCCCTCTTCCCATCAGCAGGGGATATCCAGCCATTCCCTAGGAAGGAGGGCCTCAGTATGCACAACAGTTTGTTTGGAAGACAAATGCCTTAAGAACAAATGCCACCTCCCACTCCCTCCTCCTTTCTCACAGCTTTTATTGCAGAGCACGATGTTGTATTGTACGGAATATCACTTTGGTCAGTTGGAGTCAGCTGTCCCAGTTGTGTCTCCTCCCAGCTTCTCGTCCATCCCCAGACTACTGGCTTCTGTGGAGTGGAGTGGTCTGGGAGAGACAGCGTTGATTCATGTGAGCACTGCCCAGCAATAGCCAAAACATTGGTGTGTTAGCAACACTGCTCTAGCTACAAATATAAAGCACTGAACTACATGAGCTGCTCTGGGGAAAACTGATGCCAATGTGTCCAAATCCAACGCATTCTCCACCCCTTATTCCATACCATTCGTGTCATGCTCAAGTCCCACATACTTTTACACATTTACATGTCTCCTGACCATCCCATTGTATCTGTTTCTCATTCCTGAAATCCCTAATTTATTACAACACTTAGAACTTACTGCACTTATTACACGTATTACCAACACTTATACTACATATTTAAAACATCTTTATAGCCAACAGATTTATACATTATCATTAATTAATAAAAAATAGCTAGATATTATTTCTCTGTCCATAAAACAGACTATGACTTTGGCCCAACTGCCAAGGTCATTGATCAGGACAGGAGAAGAAGCATGTTTGATTGCTGGGTGCCAACAGCAGCTTGGCTTGGGTCATCGCTATTCTCACCGGTTCCTTGGGAAATTCACTCTCATTTCAGGTAGCTCCTGCTACATGACTTCCTACAGCACACAATTCACATAAAGGATTATGTTTCCCCAAGGTTAAATATCCTGGAGGTACACATTGGATCTTCCCATCCTTCGTCATTACCCAACAATTACACCCAGGTCCTTGAGTAAAGACAATCTCACAAAGGGGTTTACCTTTTCCTAAGAAGGAAGAACGCATACCACCATCCCCAGCCACTTCCCTATGTGCCTTGCAGGGACCAGTTCTCCTCCCACAGAATGCAGGGGCTTTGTTTGGGCAGGACCAGGTTAGCAGACACCCTTGGTGGCTTCTGCTAAATTTAAATTGCAGTGCTTCCGTGCCTCAGTGCCCAGTTTTCTCAGCATAGTCTTTAATAGCCCATTATATTGCCCAATTCTTCTGGAGGATTGTGGGCGATAGGGGATGTTGTATACCCAATCAATGCTGTGCTTCTCAGCCAAGGAGTCTATGAGGTTATTTTGGAAATGAGTCCTGTGGTCTAACTCAATTCTTCTGGGGTACCATGTTGCCATAAAACTTGCCTTTCAAGGCCCAAGGTGGTGTTTCCATCAGCGTTATGATTTATAGGTATGTTTCTAGCCACCTGGCAGTTGTTCCCACCGTGGTGATTATGTAACACTTGCCTTGGGAGGTTTGTGGCTGTGGCTCAACATATTTGCCTGGCCTTGCCTTATCAAAAACCCAGCTACTGCCCTCTGTTCCAGGGAGACTTAACTTACATGGCTTACTTGACCTTGACAAATTGTTCACATTCATGGGTGACTTGCATGATGGCCACTATGCTCAGGTCCACCCCTTGATCACAAGCCCATCTGTATGTTGCAACTGTCTCTAGATGTCCTAATGTTTCATGGGCCCATGGAGCTACGGATAGCTCACCCTTACGACCACTGTCCAGGTCGACCTGAGCCACTTCAATTTTGTCAGCCTTATTCATTGTTTCAATGTTCTTAGTGATGTGGTTTTTCAACTTATGAGTGTCTACATGACATACCTTTACAGTGATGTTTTTTACATGGGCAGCAATGTCTTGCCTCAATGCAGCAACCCAGATAGGTTTATCCCTGTGCTGCCAATTGGTCTGCTTCCATTGCTGTAGCCACCCCTATAGTCATTTACCACCGTCCATAAGTCAGTATAGAGAGAGCATACCAGCCATTTTTCTTATTCAGTAATCTCTAGGGCCAGTTGAATGGCTTTCACTTCTGCAAACAGCCTTGACTCACCTTCTCCTTCAATGACTTGTGTGGGACTCCACACAGCAGCTTTCCACTTCCGATGGTTTCCGACAACACAATAGGATCCATTGGTAAACAGAGCATAACACCTTCTGATAACTTATTATATGGTGGTGCCCCTTGGACATGAGTCACCCCCTCAGGCACTGTTCCAACATCTGCCTTCTGGGCAGTCCATGATCTCTTCCAGCATTCCTGGGTGGTTGGGGTTCTCCATCTGAGCCTGTTGCATGATCAGTACTAGCCACTTACTCCATGTTGCATCAGTTGCATGATGTGTAGAGGGGATGTCTCGTTTAAACATTCAGTGTAGTAGAGGCTATTGCGGTGCTAACAGGAGCTGTGCTTCTGTACCAACAACTTCTGAAGCAGCTCAAACCTCCTCATATGCTGCTAGTATCTGGTTTTCAGTCAGGGTCTACTGGGCTTCCTGTCCTTGATACTGTGAGCTCCAAAGCTCTGAGGTCAACCTCGAGTTGCAGTGCAGAGTACATTTTGCACAGATGATCCTGTACAGACTCAAGAGCTACTGCATGAGCTATTTCCTGTTTGATCTTCTCAAACGCTTGTGGTTGTTCAGCCCCACGCAACATAGTTCTTCTTTTGTGTCACTCAATAAAGAGGGCTTACAAGCTGAGTATAACCTGGAATATGCATTCTCCAGAATCTCACAAGACCTGGGAAAGCTCTTGTTTCTTGTTACATGGTGAGGACATAGTTGTTCTCTTATTGATCACATCCATAGGGATGTGACAACATTTATCCTGCCATTTCACTCCCAAGAATTGGATCTTCTCTGAAGGTCCTTTAAACTTGCTTCTTGTTATAGCAAAGAAAATTTCAGGAGGATTTGAATTATTCTTTTTCCCTTCTCAGACACTTCTGCTTTGTTGCCCCACATAGTGATGTTGGTGGTGTATTACAGATGTTCAGGGACACCACCCTGTTCCAGGAGTTTGTATCAGTCCATGGCAAATTATAAGACTGTGCTTCCACCCCCAGGACAGTTGATTCCAGGAGTGTCCAGATGAAATCAAACTGTGGCCTGCACTTTATTTCCACAGGAATTGTGAATAATGCATTGGCAATGCCAATCGTGGCGTACTACTTGGCTTTCTTTAACTCCAGTTCATACTGGAGTTCCAACATGTCTGGTATGACAGCACTCAATGGTGGCATGACTTCATTCAGGCCATAATAGGCCACTGTTAACCTCTACCCTCCGTCACTTTTGCACTGGCTGTATGGGTCTCTTAAAGCATGAGTGAGTCTTGCTGGCCATTCCTTGGTTCTCCAGTTGATGAATCAGCAAACAAAGGAGTCTTTGTTGGTGTGGTATTGCCATCGGTGCACCATTATGGTAGCAATTGGCATGGTAGCAATTCTTCAACCTGCAGCAAGCACACAACAGAAGGATTGCCCAGCAAGCCATGTAAGGTAGAGAGCAGTTTAATATTCTCTGTATTCATGGTGAGAATCTGGGCAATACATCATCACCAAGCTGTTGAAATATGTTGCATTTTGCGTTTTGGACCACCTTCCTCCACATGGCCCACAGGCACAGAACATCATTAAAATCTTTGGAGACTTGATTGTCATCCAGGTCACTGTAGATGACTTCCAGCACTACTAAGTCTCTCAGATGCTGGATGCTTTTCTCAGTGGTAGTCCCCTTCCCTTGGTAATTCACAAGATCTCCCTTGAATGGATATCTTGCCATCACGATTGACAGGAGCCACCTCCAGAGACTCTGAACTGTTGCCTCTTTTCCAATTCCTCTGTCAGTTCCCCAGACCTGAGTGAAGGATCCCATCTGCTGGGTCTCCTTATCATCTAATTCCTGACTATTGGCTCACTACCCCAGTACTGGAGCAGCCAGGCAGAAATCTATTCCCCTGGCTGACAGTTGTAATTTTTCTGCATTTCTTGAAGTCGTCTTGAGGTTCTAGCTTTCACTGCATTCAGATTTCGTTGCTGAGTGTGACCTCATATGGTCTTGAACATCCCTTCGGTCAGCTTGCAGCAGCTGCGTGGGCTATGCTTACCCCCACCCTACTGGTCTTTGGGTGAGAGATTGGTGAGGCAGCCTTGCTGCCGTGTGACCACTGCTCAGCAATAACCAAAATGTTGGAGTGTTATCAACAATGTTCTAGCTACAAATACAAAGCACAGCACTACATGGGCTGCTCTGGGGAAAGTTAACTCCAACCCAGCCATAACCAAGGGTTTCTTAGGCTAGAGAAGGACGCCACACGAAAGCACAGCCATGAACTACCTTCTTGAACCAGGCAGCAGTGCCAACCCTCCCCTACACTCTCACAGCCTGGAAGGGGAGGCATAGCCTCCTACACATGGTCTATACACTGCTTCACAGAGACAATATTCACACATTCTGTGAGAGACAAAAAAATAAAAAAGTAGGCAAAAGAAACCTGACCAAGTGTAAGACTTGGTTGGTGCTTAAAAAAATGCCTTTAGGAAAAAGACCCAAATTAAAGAAACTCAGCAAAGGGAAACAGAGAATAAAATACATAAAGAAATAGGAAGATTCTAAAAGGTTAATGAATTCCATATAGCAATAGTCAAAGGCTTTAAAACAAGTAGTGAGAAATTCTTTATATGTACCAAAAGCAGTGAATGGAATTCAGTCAAATCTCCAGTGACGGTAACAGGACCTTAAACAACTTGTGCTTAGGTAATACTGACTTGTAGATACTTTGAGGTGTCTTATTATTCATCCCACACAGGATATCTGCAGGTATGCCAATAGGTCTGTTTCATTATCAAGGCATAATGGAGGCAAGTCAAAAGAGGAAAGAAACACTGAAAAATATTTTGTCTTTTTGTAGAATCCTTCATTTAAAAAATGTCGTTAGCATATACTACCTCATTTTGGGAAATCGGACTGAAAAACACACCAAGACAGAAGTAGGTTCTAGAAAATATTGACAACTTGCAGAAAGAAAGTTATAGGTGCAGAGGGCCAGAATACCAAGAATGAAGGTACACACTGTTTGTAATCACACTGTAATTATGTAAATCTTTGTTCAAATGAACTATACATGAAAACTTGAGAGTCAAATTCACTAAAATAGCTCTAAGCAGGTTCACCATTTTTTTCTGTCCTCTCAAGTATGTTTTATAGCCCAAGTTCAATTCTGCATCATTATAATTACATTAGTATAAAATTATTAGGGAAATATTCTATGAACCAGCATCATAGTTTGACTACACAGCAGACAACCCCAAAGCTTAATAATGTCCACAGTAAGACTCCACAATTTACGGAGCCAAAACAATAACAACGAAGAAGGCATTAAAAAAGGTATCTTATCTAATAGTGAGATGCAGTAAACTACACCTAACAACTGGGATTCTTTAGTATATTCAGTGTTACATTAAAAGAGGTGAGAAGTGAGAGAGCACATAAAAAAATGAAAAATTCATTCAGGCTAGTCAGGAACTGACACTAGTGCCATCAAGTTTATGACCAAGTTTACACTGCAATTTGGGATATTCAGGACAATGGAAAAGCAACTGAATCCAGGTCTATCGAGTGCCAAATGGCCTTTGGAAAGGTCCATCAGAATTCTAGCTCCTAAGGTACTTTTCTGAATGGAAGACTGTTCTTAGCTGAGCTGTGGTCAGAAAAGGAAAGATGATAGAAAACATATACAAAACTGCCTGTCTGTAGTCAGCTTTGATCTTTTCCTCCAGGAAAAGAATGAGAAGTGACTCAGGGCATTGCTTTAAACATTATTTTAAGGGCTATGATGTCCTTACTACATGAAATCTTGAGATCAGCCCCAAAAGCCTTTCAAGCAAGACTGCACATTTACCATAGACAAAAAAATAGGTAAGCAAGTCAGCATTTAAATGCTCATAAAACCTGACAGAGATTGAGACCTTTCTGTTCCTGCTTTGCTTAGACAGGTCTGATCTCAGGGATGTTTTCCATGCACTTCTAAAACGTGCTGGCAGGAGCCGGTACAGGCTCCCCTGTGGGGAAAAAAAAAAATGTAGCTTTGCAGAAACCAAAGTACACTTGGGCATAACTTTTTTCTTTTTTTTCTCTTTTTTTTTTTTTTTTTTTTTAAATCCTGAAGGTGTCATTGTCTGTTTCCAGAGAAGAAAAGATGTTTGATACTCTTGGACACATTTGCATGACTTGGTGGTGTATGATGCTATTTCAACCCTTGCATGCTGACATCCAGTGTACAGGGTGTAAGTCTGTTTTTACACATGTAATCTGAGAAGCAGGATTTAAATCTTCATTTATCAGAGATATTTGCAATTAATGTGGCAATTGTAGTCTTAACCGTGACAGACACTAATCTCTACATTCTGCAAAAACAGTAGCATATCCTTACTGAACTTACTCTGTAACACCTTCAGCACAAGAATCAACTTTTAGAAATGTGAAAATGAATTGGGAGAAAAAGGAACTGTCCTGGGAGACCAGCAAGAATTTCACTATCTACAACTGTAACCTCATGGCGAAGGGCATGGGAATTGTACAGATAGAGGTAAGTTTGCTGTTCTTTGAAATTGCATCTTTTATCAATTTCACTTTGAAAAAACTAATGCCTTGCAAGTAAAATCTGGCCAGTGATTGTTTGCAGTTACAGCTTGGCCTGTCAGGGGCTGTGGAAAGCCATCACCAATGCAAGGGTGCATTTGCTGCGCAGGAGGAGCATCCTGTGCATACCACAGAACTGAAGTTCTGGCACCAAAGTGGAAAGAAAGAGATAGCCTGAACTGTACCTACATTGAATCCTGAATGGGGATGCTGCTGCTGAAAAAAAGGGGCTGTGAGACTGAGTGAGACTCACAGAGAATTTAGAGAGATCGAGCAAGACAGCCTTCAAATAAAAAGTGAGTTCCCCAAACACTGCCATGGATTTTCATTATCTCAGCTTCTTAAATTTCTTCCCAGTAAATTGGATTATAGTTGTAGCACAGGTTATGTTATAAGCCCCCATTAGCCAAAGCAAAAAGTAGGAAGCTTGACAGAAAGATAGACATGACTGACTTGGCCTAGCAAAGCAGATGCCTTATTTAGAAATACCTATTACAAAAACACATCACATCTTAATTGAAAAATTTAACTGCAATGCCATAGACATATTTCTGACCCCTAGGGAGGTCAGACAAGGACTTCTATTTTGCTTAATCCTTTGATTAAATTCCACTGTGGTTTTCTCATTTATTCACCACCCTCTGTTACGCCACTGGGGAACTATTAGCCTTCTCTAGTAGTTGCACACTAGTGCGGCATCCAACTCCTGAGCGGCAAAGCCTTTTGTGTAGTTACACTTTTCATCACTCATCTCTACTCTACATCACCCTCAAGTGGTGAAGGAGAGAATCAGCTGTAGAACGTAAAACGCATCAGCACGCAAGGCTTCGGCCCCGTGGATTGAGCTTCTGAGATGCACTTCGCAGGTCAGCACCACCTAACACCAGCAGAGAAAAAACAGAGAAATAAAACATCAACATGTTCTTTTTCAGGCGAATAGTCCGCTCTGCACGTTTCCAGTGGAACAATACATACCTCTGCACAAAGGGTTACTCTTTACCATCGAAGTGCCAAACACAAACATCTCCGAATCCTGCACCTTTATCCCTGGAGGTAATGTCTATGGTCTGGGTAAGGTTTTCTCCATTTGCAATCTTTTAAAAGTAAACATTGCCTTAGATACCACTTCCTTACACGATAGTTAACTGCTTAATTTTCTATTAAATATTATCTTTTGCAGACCTGCTGAAATTATTTGTTCTGTAGTGAACGTTTCCACAATTCTGAGAAAGATGCATTACTACAAATGAATCAGTAATTGCATTATTCTCTTTCATAATAGGGCTCCAAAATGGCACTAAATTACAGTGGTTTCAGGATGGATTCAAATAACTGTTTTGGCTGTTAAAAATTAAGATGTTAGCACTCATTTCTTTATTCAGCACTTTTCTGCTGGTGTGTTGGTGAGATTGCAGGAGCCAGACCACAAGGCTAGATAAAGGCACAGTCTGGGCATCAGTGAAACCCATAAAATGGGAGGAGAAGAGGAAAGGAAACACCAGTGATTAGCAGCTGGGGTCAAACTGAATTTAGGAATCTCCTAATCTAGCCCCGCCGTGCACGTGCGCACACACACACGCATGTGCACACACGCACACACAGGTTCCTTTGGCTGCTGTGCACTCACTGATCTGAGGCAACTGCTTACAAAAATATTCTGAGCCTGCCCCATGTGGGACTTGTTCAAGTGGGATTTAGGCAAATCCTAGGTTCATAATTCCAAATCTGGAGTTTTTATGGCTCTTTTCCTCCTCCCTTCTGAACTCAGGGCTCTCCATTAAAATTGCCCAGTCACCAGTTCGCTTGCCTCTGCGTGTAACTGGGGTATTTCAGACTTGACAGAGGTGATGAGATTAGCAGCTTGCTCATCTCTGAGCAGAAAGTACTCCCTACTCATCTCTTCCTGGGGACTTGACACAAGAAACACTCTCTGGATGAGCTTCAAAATACAAGCCAGGACACTTTGCCTCCTAAAACCTCTTGCTTTTGATGGCCCTCCCCAGCTGTCCTGAGCTTCCAAGCATGAGGATCCCCAGGGGAATCCCCCCCTGCTTCCACAAGGGTCCATCAATACTGGGTGCTGGAGGGGGCTGGCAGCCAAAGGAGAAGAAGCTTCCACCTTTTTCTGAAGTTGGGCATGCCACAGTAAGAAGTAGAAAGGTGGTTGAAAGAGAAGAGAGAAGGAGGCTGAGCATGCCTGCACAGTCCAGCCATGAGGGATCTTCCAAAGAATCGAGGTTTCCACCTCAACGTGCTCCAGAAAATGAAAAGACCAAGTTGTTGTTGCCCACATCAGGGTAGAAAACTGTATCTAGATGGCTATTTGATCAGAGTGCAGACAAACCCTCACCTTACTTTTAACAGTCACAGCTTTCTAAATGCTGTGTGTAAACACTATAGGAGTGGATTCCTGGGCATTAATTGTCAGGGGAGAAATGCTGCTCTCTGTAGTGCCAAAGATGATGTTAAAAGGTGATGTGCCGCCTTCTATGTGTGTGAATGCTCTACTAGATTTTACAGTTCAGAGACAGTCAAAATAGGATGATACTCCAGCTTTCTCCTCATTATCATGCCTAACACAAGCAATAATAAGCTTGAGTTGCAGCATACTTAAGCATGTGCCAAGCTCCTCTGTCTTGTAGCAGTCACACAGTTTTAACTCACTATGGATATTCCTGGGTTTGCAGGCATGAATGGGTCGGCCATTGAAAACTTCTCCTGTGTGATTTATAACGTTTCCCTCATGAACTGCACTTGGCAAGCAGGCAGGAATCAAGCAGGCTGGAATGCTCCAGCAGATACCCAATATTTTCTCTACTGGCAGAACTCAAGGTAAGCAGGTCTGCTTGAGTCTAGGGGAGTCTGATTCTCATTCAACACATCACACTGCCCACGTTTAACTAAAATACCTTGTTATATACAGAGGCAACAATTTAACGGAATGTGAGCTTTACATTAAAGACGAAAATGGCAGAAACACAGGATGTAGATTCAAAAATGTAAAGATAAAGAATGATAAAGCTTACTTCCGGGTGGACGGGTCTAGCAAACACTCCTCGATCCAGTTGTATGATGAATATATTAAACTGTATAAAATTGGTAAGTGAACATTTTTATTTTATTACTGATTTACAAAATAAGTAATTGGGGAACTTAGAAAAGAAGAATGAAACAAAGACTGTAGCCATCATAGGATCATGCACGGAAGAACAGACTTCACTCCTGACAGAATATAGTTCTAAAAATTAGCTAAAACAACCAAAGCCAGAAGCCTAAAATAATTCCTTGGAGAAGTGGTGTGAACATATCCATGGAAGTCAAGCGGTGAAATGCAATGGTCAGACTTTCAAGGCCATCTTTCTGATCCCTTAATTCCACACCTCTCTGAGACCCACAAGAGCTATGTGTTTTAAAACTGGAGGGAGGGTTAAACTTGCAAATTAAGACCACATTAGTTAAATATGTGGGTACCTATGTGTAACCTAGATGTTTAAGCTCCAACAGAGGTCTGGAACAGGATTGAATTGTCTAAAAACATCTCTAGTGCCATTTGAAACACCCTCAGACACTTGAGACATCCACGAGGCATGCAAATGTGTGCCCAGGACCTGTAAGAAACCAGGCTCCTCCTGGCTGTCCGATGCAGTCTGAAATGCACAGCGTGAGACTTGACTCCTACCTGCAGCCAGTGCAGGCTGTAAAGCCCAGAGCTGTTCAGCCAAGCATGCCTGCTTCATGGTATCCCAAAGAGCTTTGCAGACATCATGGGCGCAACTGATGAGGTCTCCACTGACTATAGCAGTTAGACACCCAGTCAACTAATATGGTAGGCACTCAAATTCCAATGACTTCGTTTTCCAACTGACTACTACCACATGCACAAAAAACTCCATCCTTTTTCCTATGGAGACTTGCATTGTCGGTGTGAAGTTCAGATGTAGAAGAAAATAGCACTGTGCTGATTGTACTACCGAATTACACAAAATTCTTCATACTTCTTTACATAAATTTCAGTTGCTACAGATATCCAACTGCTAAAGTGCTATATTGTGCTATACAGTTCTGCTGCTGTATTTTACTCCTGTTTACCAGATAATATTTGTTAACATCAGTAGGACACAGCTGTACATCAGTTGCCTCAGCTTCACATTTATCTTGCTATGAACATGTGAGTTGTAGCTGTTAACTGACCATGACTACATTAATTATTTTATTTATTTCCAGAAATACTCACTCCCCCACTAAATGTCACTGTCAATTGTACTAAAGCTCCAGAAGGTTGCCTAATTACATGGAAACCACCCCATACAAGTCATTTGGGAATGACAAACTGTTTTCAGTATGAAATTAGCATACAGAGTAAGGTAAAAATAATTTCTTGGTTTGTGTTTGCCAGCATACCTACGTACATGCATATCTATAGCGTGCAAATGCCTGTTTCCTTTATTAGTTGACTTCTCTCTCATAAGCTGTGGTGTCCTCCTGTTCCAGCCCTGTTGGTCTCACATTCCACCAAGCATGACCTCATTTCAAACTAACGAGAGGTGCAAATCATGGAATCACTTCAGTTGGAAAAGACCTATAAGATCATCTAGTCCAACCATCAGCCCAATACTACCATACCCACTAGACCATATCCTCAAGTGCCACGTCTACACGTTCCTTATAGAATCACAGAATCATAGAATGGTTTGAGTTGGAAGAGACCTTAAAGATCATCTAGTTCCAACTCCCCTGCCATGGGCAGGGACACCTTCCACTAGACCAGGTTGCTCAAAGCCTCATC
>NW_010226223.1:15309-22321 GCF_000690775.1 Eurypyga helias
AAGCCTGTAGCACTGCCTGGGGTTGTTGTGACATAAATGCAGGACCCGGCACTTGGCCTTGTTGAACCTCATACATTTTACCTCAGCCTGCATTTAGGTTACAACTCAGCAGGGCTCTCCTACCCTCGGGCAGATCAACACTTCCACCCAGCTTAGTGCCATCTGCAAACTTACTGAGGGAGCACTCAATCCCCTCATCCCAATCATTGATAAATATGTTAAACAAGACTGGCCCCAACACTGAGCCCTGGGGGACACCACTTGTGACCGGCCACCAACCAGACTTCACTCCATTTACCACAACCCTCTGTGCTCTGCCCTCCAGCCAGTTTTTAACCCAGTGAAGAGTACATTGGTCCTAGTCATGAGCCACCAGGTAGACAACATTCACAGCCTTTCCCTCATCCACTAGGTGGGTGACCCAGTCATAGAAGGAGATCAGGTTGGTCAAGCAGGACCTTCCCTTCATGAACCCAAATCAGAAAAGCAGAGGAGAGAAGGAAAATGCTATGAGGGGTCTCTGTCCAAAGACTGGGAGAGTGCCCGAAATGCTGTCCTGCATGAACACGTCTGACAGGAGATGACTGAGTGATGGCCACTGGTGATCTGCAGTGAGGGTGCTGCCTAGGTGACAGTCTCCAGCCCTGACCAAGGCCTGTCATGCTCACCCTGCTTCCTAGGGCACCTTGGCCTCCCTGACGGCATTTTGCAGATGCTGGAAAGCTCACAGCTGCCCCTCAATTTCAACTCGTGGGACTGTTTTTTCCCCCTCAGCCTCCACACCTCTCCTCCACTACCTCTCCTGTTCTCTGTTGCCCTTTGGCAGCTTTTCCTCAGATGCCATTCTTCTCCTGAAGCCTGGCTGAGCCCACCTGACCACTGCCCGTCTACACAGTGTCTGCCAAACCCCTGGTTTGAAAGGAGCGCTGAAATATTCTGAAAATTAGATACCATTAACGCAGGGGAAAGTTCACACAGGCTCAGGGTAGACGCAATGGCTGTGCTTGCTTTTCACTGAGTTACTCTCTACTCTCTCTTCTCTCTGCAGTCAGTTGTCATCTCCTTCCAAGGTAGGTGACAGACAAATTGTGTCCCTAAAGTGCTTCTTTCTTTCTGTTGGCTGTCAGACCAACACTTAACCCATTTCCCAGCCACAGCTCAGCAGCTTACCATAGTGGAAATTCCTGAGGCGTTTGTAACACAAGACCATTAGAGAAAATATCAGCTAAGGGTTAAACATAATTATACAACTGCAGTAAACCAATACATCATTAAAGCCCACTAATTCATTAAAAACAAGGCCTGCACCTTGCAGGCTGTTTGAATTCTCTGGATTTTCATAGAACCATAGAATGGTTTGGGTTGGAAGGAACCTTAAAGACCATCTAGTTCCAACCTCCCTGCCATGGACAGGAACACCTTCCACTAGACCAGGTTGCTCAAAGCCTCATCCAGCCTGACCTTGAACACTTCCAGGGATGGGGCATCCACAGCTTCTCTGGGCAACCTGTTCCACTGCTTCACCACCCTCTCCGGGAAGAACTTTTTCCTGATATCTAATCTAAACCTCCCCACTTTCAATTTAACCCCATTCCCCCTTGTCCTGTCACTACAGGCCCTTGTAAAAAGCCCCTCCCCAGCTTCCTTGTAGCCCCTTCAGGTACTGGAAGGTGCTATAAGGTCTCCCCGGAGCCTTCTCTTCTCCAGGCTGAACAAGCCCAACTCTCTCAGCCTGTCCCCATAGCAGAGGTGCTCCAGCCCTCTGAGCATCTTGGTGGCCTCCACTGGACTCGCTCCAACCGGTCTATATCCTTCTGATGTTGAGGGCTCCACAGCTGGACGCAGCACTCCAGGTGGGGTCTCACAAGAGCAGAGTAGAGGGGGAGAATCCCCTCCCTCAACCAGCTGCCCACAGCATGTATGATTTTGTATCATACATGCATTAATAGTATCTACCTCGGTAGCTGTTTCAAGGATCAATTGCAGTACACGTAGCTTTTCAGCTGGCTGGTATAATTTAGCAGCAAGATCTTGCGTGAAATACTTAGAATGCTTTACATAAAGACAGAGGGTACAACATATGACTAACGCAATATTAAAACGTTTCTTTTAAAGAAATACACGTTACCCCTTCTTTCCTGTGCTGCAGTCAGAGTGGGTGGGGCTCAGTAGATTCCTACTTTCGGGTGTGAAATTCATCTCACAGACTGAGCCACCTTAATGTAGGCGTGTGCAAAGGTGCACATATATCCTACAACAGTCAATGCATATCTAGGGCTTCGTGCAACTAAGCACTAGGTGCCTCACACCCCTTAAGGTGCTATAGGTACTGGAGGTACCGGACGTACCTACATGGAGATGGAAGATGTAACTCTCACCTTTCAGGAGGGGCCATCGAAGGTAAGGGAGCTAAAATGGCACAGCACACCTAAAATTTAAATAACTCACTTGCACCCTCCCCCTTCATAGCACAGGCTGATGACTTCCATCATGTCCTAAGTTAAAAGACCTCAGCTGACAACAAGAAATGAGGAAATATTAGTTCACTTTACAACACAACATACACAATGGGTATATTTCCTGAAATGAGATAATCCTTCCAATAACATCTTTCTGACGTTTCCATAAGGCCAGCTATCCTGACATTACATGTGATAGATGTCTCCAAGACCTCAGCTTTTCAGTGTTTTCTGGGATCCTTGCTAAAATCACTGATGTTGGTTTTGTGAACTCATTTTTGAACCTATCCTAATTTTAATAATTTTTCAGGTTCTTTGATCTAGGTCAATGTTTGATTCCAGCTAATTAAATTTTGATTGTAGGGGATGTGTAAGTAGTGCTGCACAGTACTCTGTAGTAAGCCTCTGAGTATGCATCACTCAGATGTCTAACAGAGACTTTGACTCCAAGGACAGCAGATTTGTTGTTCACATCAATTTTCTACCCCATGTTATCAACCTATAGTGAAATCACAGCCTCCTGATCTGCTGTGTTTGGAGGATGATTTGATTGATTGCGTAATTTGGATATACTTCTGCTGCATGAGAATGCATGGTGTAAATATGCCCTCAGAGGCAAATACAATTTCTCACAGCCACTCATAAATAATTCATGTTTCCTTCCTTTTCGAAAATGAAATGGAGAAAACCAACACTTTGAATAAAAGTATATCCTGGGACATTACTGGAGCAGAATATGCGATCGATTTTTCAGTTTAAAATTATTTAAGATTTTTATAAGCAAGAAAGTGAGAACAAAAGTGGGAGAAATACGCAAATATTTAACAAGAAAATAGTAAAAATTAAGATTTGTCTTTTGTTTGTAGGATGAGCCCAAAAAGAATCCTCCTGTAAAAGTAAGTATTCTTATCCTGTACAAATTTGTGGTTTTGTCCACTTAAGCATATAAATGCTATTATGTAGAATATAGTTACTTCTAGAACTATAGTTTTTGTAACAATATAGCAATGAGAATTCAGGAAAACATGGTCCTGTGGTATCTTTACATGTAAACTGAATATTTCCTTTTTGGATAGGGCAGCTTACACTAGGCAGAATTTTCCATGCATTTCATAAGACTTGATACTTTTGATTTATCGCACAAACAGATTGTGATTTTAAGACAGATGTGACATTTTGCTTAATACAAATTTTCTTCCTCATATCTGTTGGTGGAAAATAAATTCCACTGAGTTTCAGGACAGTTAGACAAAGGGAATCTTCAAAACCTGTGGAAATTAACACACACTGTCAGTCTTCCCCTTTCAACTGTGTGGTCCTCTCAGCCCTGGAAGCACCTTTGACTTGGTGGATTCCAGACATATCTGTTATAGGATTGTCTCAAAAACATTAAGTCTGTTTGGCAAAGACAGACACCATCCAGGGAATATTCTTTGCATGATTAACGCCCATAAATTCTCAAGGTGAATTTACAGAGTGGTTCTTCAGTTTCAGCTTTCCGTCCTTCTGGGCTTTTTAGGATCCATAAACAAGGACACGAAAAAGGTGTCCTTAAAGTCTAATACATTAAAGACACAATGAACTTCAAAATCCAACTTTAAACTTAAAAAAACCAGAAAGTCTCAGAGGCAGGATGAACTAATTTATCACTGATTTAAATTTGTGGAGAAGAACATTTAACTACTACATACCTAAAAAGCATACAAATTAGTTTTCTATAGAAACTGTATGAGGAAATGAAAACCAAATTTTATTAATATTTACCCATGAGATGAAATGCAGAGTCTGATTGCTTTGTTTTTAGGTAAGAACTGAGAGATACAAATACCAAAATTACAATGAGAAAAACATATACATTCTGAGAATCAGAGCCCGTGGAAACGCTTGCTTCGTAAGCTCAAACTGGGGGGAATGGAGTGAACACGTTGAGTTTGGTAAGACTGTGAAATGTTATTTTAATACAGATGTTTTTTTCTCAGTATTACCAAGTTTGCCTCCCTTTCTTACATTCACAGATACAAATAAAGTCTTAATGCTTACCCACTGACATGGAAGAAACTAGGTGGAAATGATTCATGTAGAGGACAGGCTCCAGTACTGTGGCAGTGGAGGCCGTTGCTTAGTTGGGATTGCGAAGGCAGCAGTTTCTCAGATGCCAGGGCTACAGGAACAGGCTGAGGTAGACCCAGTCATGTCTCCAGTGCAGAGTGATGGGGCTGCCTTTCAGTTCTTCAGGTTTTTCCTAAGAGTATCATCCCTTTCCTTCCCCATCTTCCTTTCCACCTTTTCCTCAACACGCTTTCACTGCTTTTACTGTTACTCATTCTGTGAGTCTGTTTCTCCTCCTTTTCTGGATATATTTTTTTAAATTATCAACAGTTTAAAAGTTTGAAACTGTTTAAAATGTGTCAAGCATACCTGAACTTTTAGACAAGGTTTTGTAATACGTCAGGTTCACAAAATCACAGACTGGCTTGGGTTGGAAGGGGCCTTTAAGGTGATCTAGTTCCAACCCCCCTGCCATGGGCAGGGACACCTTCCACTAGACCAGGTTGCTCAAAGCCTCATCTCTGGGCAACCTGTTCCAGTGCCTCACCACCCTCTCTGTGAAGAATTTCTTCCTTTTATCTAATCTAAACTTACCCTCTTTCAATTTAAACCCATTACCCCTTGTCCTGTCACTACAGGCCCTTGTAAAAAGTCCCCCCCAGCTCCCTTGTAGGCCCCTTCACGTACTGGAGTTGAAGTCCGTCAGATTATTTAAAAAAAAAAAAAAAAAAAAAAAAAAAAAAAAAAAAGAGAGGTGAAATTTGCATTCTTAGAGTCACAAAGTCAGCTTTTTGGCATGCTAAGATATTTTTCCCTCTTGGATGTTTCAGGTGAAGGGAAAGATCACTCTATTTTTGTGATTCTATTTCTGATAGCACTTGGAACAATCGCAGTGACCCTGCTCCAATATTTTCTTTTCAAAAGGTAAATCAATGTTATTGATGTAGAAACTATTAATACAGTATTATTTCTGTGAAACACGTTCCTTCCATCTCCTACCTACTGACTTAAACGATCTGATTATCAATGTCACTGAGTATTATTCCCAGTATTGTTGTGGATGGCACTTTGGCATGCAAAATCACTAGAAGTGAAGAATCGGGAAAGACTGTTCAAGTTAGTAAGTGGTTGATTCCACCAGATCCTGCAAAAACCTTTGCGTTCTTACTTTTGAGCGTTTAACACCCACATCACTTTGAAGCCATTGGCTTCATAGAGTACCAGACAAGAGGGAATCAGGACAAGCAAATGTGTCATTATTCTGATAAAACTTTTCACCTAGCGGTGGGAGAAAGTTATGTCATGGAATTTATTGAAAAATCATTGTTTAATAATGTATTTACTGTGATTCTCATCACAAAATAAGACTCATACAACCGTTAGCCAAGTGATAAGTGTAATAATAGTTACCCACCAGTCTACACTCAGAATATTTTCCTTCTCACTTAGTGGTTTGTAGAGCAATAGCTCTTCAATCCTGAAAGCAAAAAATGTCCTTAAGGCACAGCACCAAAATGTTTGTGTAAGTTCTGTTACCAGTAGTTTTAACTTCTTCACAATCTCATTTTGTACCCAAAGGTATTGCAGTTTCAAAAGCATATTTACTCCCATTCCAAAACCAAGAAACAAATTGAATGCATCGACTTACGAAGACATCCAGGTATGCTTTCTTTTCAACTCAAATTTGTTAACTGTATACCCCGACAGGCCAAAGACGAGAAGAACTGGCATATAAAGATAAGAGTTAAATTTGCTCCATTGAAAACTAACCTGCTCCTGTGCAAAGTATGCCGTTTGCAAACTAGAAATGCCCTATGCCAGTGTGGAGACTAGTGATTATGCACATGTATTTGCAGCTGTATTTAAAGACCAGAGTTACCGCTTTTTGCTGAGACTGGTAATTTCTATGTGCACAAGTTTCGCTAGGTTTCTGATCATACTTTGACAACAACCAAAATGAGAAAGCATTTTCAAGTATCGATGATAATAAAAAGTGAATTAAGTCTGACCTGTAGCAACACAAAAATACCGTTGCGTTGAATCACCAAAGCAGGGCTGCAAAGTCTCAGCAGCTTAACAAGCCTTCCTCTTTCTTTCAGCACAGCATTAGTTAGGACAGTTTCTGTGTTATGTGCAAAGTGTGTTAGGCCAATACTCTGTAGCATCCCTATGCAGTCTATCTTAATGTTTAATTATCCTTACCTTTAGAAAGCTTTATAATAGTCTATTCTACTGCCCTTAAAATGGATTACTTTTCCTTACTCCTCTCCTGTTTGCAGTATCTTACATACTTGCACAGTCAACAGCAAATAACTCTTCCAGTCTTTCTTTATACGTCATGACAACCAGGCTTCAACCCATTCACGTTTCTCCAATCTGGCCATTGGAAGAAGTGTCCGCATGGTGAGGAAATGCTCTGTATCAGCTGGTTAAAGCACAGAGGTATTTCAAGTCAGTAAGTCAGGCTAGTGGTTCATCGCCTACAGTGTTTCCATGGGCAACAC
>NW_010226223.1:22339-30269 GCF_000690775.1 Eurypyga helias
TGAAGTGACTTTTCCTTCAGTCCCTTATAAAGAATCCTCAAAGCTCTTACTCCTATAACTCTCTATTTTTGGTAACTATATACAAGCACACTGTCCTGCCTTACATGGCTTTGGTCCTATCATCTTCAGCTTTAACAGAGAGCAGATAGCAATGTAACTTGTATGCGCTCCCTCATGCACTTCAAGTTATAAATGCCCAACATCTCACCTTTTCCTTCAGTCCCTTATAAAGAATCCTCAAAGCTCTTACTCCTATAACTCTCTATTTTTGGTAACTATATACAAGCACACTGTCCTGCCTTACATGGCTTTGGTCCTATCATCTTCAGCTTTAACAGAGAGCAGATAGCAATGTAACTTGTATGCGCTCCCTCAGGTACTTCAAGTTATAAATGACCAACATCTCACCACTTCACTCCAGAGCTGAGGCTACAGAGCCACAGCCCATGGCCTATCAAATTATTAAGCAGTAATTGCTAATGAAATACCCAAGCAGTCCTTCAAAAATTGCAGGCCCTCCAGATTGCTTGCTTTTACTGACCTCGAGCAGATTCCAAATTCCTGTGCACATACTGCCAGAATTACTCAAATCACTGCACCCCAACCCAAAAGCCCATGTGAATGTAGTTTTGCACAGGGTGGCACAGGCACTGCCACACAGGCAGCAGCTTATCAGCAGGGATTCTTGGAGTTCAAGTGAAGCCCTCAGCTCAGGTGGGGCCCGCACCTGCCAACAGGCACTGCGGAGATAACGCGTACATCTCACGACACGTCTGAACAGCTTCTAGACCCTTTGCCTATTTTAATCTAGCCTTAAAGCCTAACTTTAGTTTACCTTCTCTCAACACTCGGGTATCTTTAACACTGATTGAATGCTGTAATTCTTCAGAATGACAGAAGATAAAGCAAAAATGGGTTCTCTGGAGAGTTCTCTTTCTCCACTGGCATACCAGGACTACCTCTTCCTGGCCTCTACTGCTGATGTATCCATGAAGTGTTTTCAAACCTGTAACATCCTTTGCTGATAACACCTATTTAAAGCTTGCATTTCCTCATTTAATCCTTGGTTGCTCAACAACCTTTCATATTTTCTCCTCACTTGTCCTGTTTCACAACACAACTTTTCCTTGGGTCACTGAAAAGCCTCAGGATTCACAGCCCTAACCTTCCTGCACTGAGATTGCACTGGTATCCTCAATACTCCTGTTAAAGAGCTGTCAGTTTCCCCTTTCGCTGTCAGATCACACCAATTCCCACAGTACATCAAACACCTTGCATTCCTCTAATCCATTTCCCAGTACTATCCCTCCTAATATCCTTTAAATTGAAAGTGGGGAGGTTTAGATTGGATATCAGAAAGAAATTCTTCACAGAGAGGGTGGGGAAGCACTGGAACAGGTTGCCCAGAGAAGCCGTGGATGCCCCATCTCTGGAAGCGTTCAAGGCCAGGCTGGATGAGGCTTTGAGCAACCTGCTCTAGTGGAAGGTGTCCCTGCCCATGGCAGGGGGGTTGGAATTACATGGTCTTTAAGGTCCCTTCCAACCCCAACCATTCTGATTCTACATTTAAAAAATTTGTCTTCACTGGATATTTTAAGCCCCAAGCTCTGCATCAGTGCTGCGGTCTTACCTAGCAAATTCCACACTTAAACTCATTTAACCAACGTAAAACCATGCGATAGCAACCAAAATGTTTTCTGTTAAGTCTAGTTAATACCTGGATATGGCAAACTTCGGCAATGCTCACTGAGTAAGTGTCTTCCATTGCCTCAGTTAAGGTTGTCCAGCATTTAAATCAACTTTTACTCATTTTCCTTCCTTACAGATCATACGTGTTAGAAAACACACAATCCTTAAAACTGGTTTACTCACACGTTGCAAGCATTCCTTATGCACTGAAATAGTAAGACAAAGAGGCTTTGGCCGTGTACCTAACATTCAGAACTGTTCTCTGATCAACCCTGACTCGGTAGCTTACTGCATGTCACAGAATTTTCTTTCTTTTCAGACAGAGTATGTAAATCTACCCAAAAAACCTTGTATGGAGGAAATAACTATGGTTGAAGAGATGACCTAACTTTCCAAAATGGGAACGCACTTGGGATTCCACAACATGAAAGAAAATCATGGATGGTCCCGACAAGGAGTACCTCAAAGCAGAGTATAAATTAATACAATCTCCTATAAAGCTATTTCTCACATAAAAATCCACCTAAAATGGATCAGGGGGAAAAAAAGGCTGAGAAAATTCAGTTAAAACGTCCCCTTTTCCCTGGAAGCTAAGCCTTCCTGCAAACACCCACTGCGAACACTTGCTTAATCCCTGCTGAGATTCGCTTCACAAGGCAAGACGGGGCCTCTCGCCCACAACGCAAGGAACTTGTTACTTCCCCCTCTTCACTGCCATGATGCTGCTTTTCTCTGAATATAAACAATTCCCTATGGGACTCCCAGGAAACAGCCATTAACTTTCCCAGGTTATCGTTTTTAGACGCCCCGAGTATTTGCTGAAGCAGAAACTAGTTATTTAGAGCACATTTACAATCGCCCTTCAACCTTGCAACCCGCGGTACCAAACCCCCACAGCATGTTCCGTACACTTCACGCCAGGCAGAAAATGGGAAACGGTGACACTTGCCAAAAGGGAACTCTTCACGCTGAGCTGCCAGTCAGACAGGCCACGTGTTCCCTACTTCCAGCGGGAACGCGAACCCCTGCAATATGAAAATGGGCTTGACGCAGACGGTACGTAAATCTTGGAACAATCCAGTGCAACAGTTGTGAGAAGTGGAATGAAATATTTAAAATCCCATTATTCAATCTTATTACAGGTCAATAAAGATTTCCTCACACCCATGACTATTTATTCCCTTCAGTGTGCAAGCTCCATTTCCAATCACTTTGATAAATATGAGCTCTACATGCCAGTATCTTATACAAATTCCGGATCTTTTCCTGTTAACAATATTTTTCAGAATAAATACATTTTAACAAGTCTTTCAATAAGGCAGAATACAAATGCTTTTTTTAAAAGTCTCATTTATTGTTTGCCTCTTATGTTCCCACACTGCATAATCATACATTGAAAATTGCCGCTGCATGACTAGAGGGAAGCCACATACTTAAAAACAAAAAACCACCAAGCAGCACATGCTGAACGCACAGCTTCGGTAAATTGCAGTTCCACTTGAAAAAAAAAAAAGAAAACCAAAACTTCCTACACTTGCATTGACCTATTTTCCTATTTCTTCTGGTTAAAAACTAGTTCTGTAGGGGACAGGGGTAGGGGGCATAGTGGTGGTAAAAAATGCCCTGCCCCTTTCAGGGGCTGCTCAAGTAATTGTCATGTTTGGTTCTTCCTCACACAGCTAGGGCCACCACACTCCCAGGGAAGTCACGTGAGGTATTTGTCATTCCATCTTTCAAGCCGCTGATGTAGAACACAAACCTAAGCAATGTATTTACAAACAAAAACTCTCCTCCTCATCCTCCAAAAATCAATTTAATTACAACTGAAAACAGCAGGTTTGATTGGCAAGGTGACATCAAATGACCTGCCAGGACCAGGAGAGCACTACCTCTACGGATCAGGACAAACCCCCTTGCAGCAGGTACATCAGGTTTGCTCCAAACCTGCACAGGGAGCAGCTGTACTTACATTCAGAGGCTGAAAAGCAGTGTTTCCGCAACAGCGAAGGGGGAAGGGGAAAGGTAAATTACGTTTGAGAGCAAGGCAACAATCAGCCAAAGCCCAGTCGTTCATTTCAATACTTCACCTTGAACAGCAACCTCAGAAGGCACACAAAAGAACAAGACAGCTCAGCCAGCCTCCCCTGACTCATACAACACACTTTCTTTCTCAAGATATGGGGAGAGTTCTTAAGAAGATGAAGACTTTGTTTTCCTTTACTGGTCCCCTACCTTGTCTTTGCGGACTAGAAAGTACAAAAGCAAGACTATGTACATAGGAAGAACGGCACAAAGGTATTACATTATCCCAAACAGCGTTATGAGAAGTGATTCGATCTGGTTTTGGTCTCCCGACAACCCCCAGAACAAGACATCAAGCAGTTAATATCGGGGGCTGACCTACCCTGACCTAGATTTTACAGCTACACAGAAGCAGACACATCCCCTCCCACGCACTAACTCTGACTATTAAGAATGAGCCTCGTTTCAGACCAAATTCACTTCCCCCAGAGGTACTGACCAGTGCTACAGATCAGGCCAAACACAGCATCTCAAACAGCACAACCAGCATCCTAAACAGCAGCAAAAACACAACACGTAGGTTACTGAGGAGCTGAAGGCATTTATGAGGTTCCTGGGTTTTTGCATGAACACCACGTTGCTTTCTATACTGATTAAAGAAGAAAAAACAGCTTCGTTTTAAGCTGTTTACCAAGGGCAAGAGTATTACTTTGACTGTCCTTGGGACTTTGGATTCTCCTAGCACCGCAACAGAAGCCCCTCCCCCGCCCCCATTTTAAATACTACGAAAAGTTGCAGATCAATTTCTAAGAATCATGCAAAAAGCCACTTGCAGCAGCCCATCACACAGGATCAGGCACAAAGAATGGGAGTGGTTCCTGTTAGTGTAACCCATGCTTCCCCCGCCCCCCCAAGCCCTCACATTCAGTGGTTTCTTAAACACGTTAGAGTGCAGGGTCAGTGTTATCAGACTGCCCATCACCTGAAACAAGTTGCCAAACAAAAGAGGCTTTCCCAAAGCTTTTATGTAGTAATTTCAACACAGAGAGTAAGTATGTTTATTGTTTTACAGCAGAATGCCCCAATTTAAGAACAAAATTGCTAGATGTTCAGCTGTGCAAAATGGTACATAGTGCTTCAGTACAAGTGGAAAAGAACATGATTTGTTAGCAAGTACTGTCAAATACAATTTTATGGTCCTAGAAGATAGGACTGGAAACCGGAGACTGATCCACAGGCAAACCATTTTCTGCCTAAATTGGACCCAGCCATTTTGGACCCAGAACCAACACCACTCAATTCCTCATCGCTGGGGGGTGGGGGGGATAGGAAAAAAAAAGAGATACCACCACTGAATTGCCAGATTCAGTGTATTCATGTGTGTTACTGAGAAATGGATCAGTCCTCTGTGTCAGTTTCTAGCCCCATCTACAAACATCATCTGGCTCCGATAAATAAGACTCACAGGAATTTCTTGACGGTCAATGGTCCATAATGATAGTTATTCTACATGATCTGCTCAACTTGATTTCCAATTCTAGTTAGGCTGCTTAAATGACTTTCTTGAACTCATCGTACAGCACAAGCACAAAAGCACCCCCCATGCCTCTGAGAACGTTAGACCATGCACCCTTGAAGAACGCCTTTCCTCCCTCATCCCTTGCAATCTTGCGCCAGCAGTCAATTGTTCCAGAGTACATGATATCAGCTGTAGAGAGAGAGTGAAGAGTCAGTTTTAACTCCTATAATTGCATTAAGATGTACTTGACTGCCCTGTTTCTCTTCTCTAGCTACTTTGAGATGTCCCAAACCACATTTTAAAGACTAACACAATACTACTTCAGGCAACAGAAAAGCTTCTTAGCTTCTAATAACTAGGCAGGCAGGTAAGTCACAAAATAAAAACATTAAGCCTTCTTTTTGGCAATTATACTGTCTCCTAATTGCCTTCATTTAATTTGTCATTGCAAACAGGCAGTCCATTTGCCCATTTCACATTCTATAAAAAAAAAAGTCCTCAGCATAATTCCTGACAAACACCACGTTATAACCCTACTGCATTTCCTCACACCATTTAAAGGTAATATATAACTTAAATCAGATTTATGGAACAAGGAGCCCTAAGTGCTGAGGGAGGACTATTAGGAAAAAGCAGTTCATCTCGTTAACGCTGCCTGAAGAACTGCACAGGTTACCAGCCTACCTCCTTTGCGTCCTGACTGCATCATCATTCTACGCCGCACTGTATCAAAAGGGTAGGAGACCACACCAGCCACAGCAGTCACTGTTTGGGCAATCATCCAACTGATAACAATGTGAGTATTTCTGGGATCTGGCAGCATGCCTGCAATAAAAAGAAGTAATTAGCTTTTTATCTTCCTCCTCCAGTTCACTCACTGCACAACAGCTACTTCATTAGACAAAGTATTATGAAACAATGTAAAGCCATATTTTGCCATTGCAGCAAGACATCCGATTAAATTTAAACACGGTGAAACAATATTAAAAAATAAAATTAAGGAAATTCGCAGCATTTTTCTTCCTCAGTAATCAGAACAGGTAATGTTTAGGCACCAGATTCTTTTCAAGCTGACTTAAGAGATCTAGCTATTCCCTACTCTATGTAGAAATAAGTATCACTAAAATAAGTCCCCGTGAATTGTATTAAACTAAAAGCTAACATCAACAATTTGCATGCCGAAATATGAGGCTTGACAAACAAGCGCTTCATAAAGGCACCGCTCAGTCCCAATTCTGATAAACACACCGGAATTGGTTTAATATACTACAGTAATGGACTGAACAAAACAGAACTTGTGATTATGTATCATGACCAACATGGTTTGCTGGCATTAGGAAAAACTCCTTCAAGGACAAGTACAAAACCAGGAGTATTTGAGAGCAGCCAGCTGCCATCAATCAACACATGCCAGAGGTTTGCCTTGAACACTGCAGTATCACCGACACCCCCTCCCCCTCCACACTGATGTAAGCTGTAGTTACTACAGACAACGAGTAACGTCCAAGAACAGACATAAGGAGACAATACAATTCTGAAAACAGGTTTATCCGATCCTCTCTGAAGTTTTACCTTTTGCTGTATCATAGATTCCGAAGTAGGCAGCTCTATAGATGATGATGCCTTGGACAGAGACATTGAACCCTTGATACAAGCCACGCAGACCATCAGACTTGGTAATTTTGACTAGACAGTCCCCTAGACCAGAGAATTCTCTGTCTGCACCAGCTTTTCCAACATCAGCAGCCAAACGGGTTCTTGCAAAATCCAAGGGGTAGACAAAGCAGAGGGAAGTGGCTCCAGCAGCACCACCAGAAGCCAGGTTACCAGCAAAATACCTCCAGAATTGAGTATGCTTGTCTACACCTCCCAAGAACACCTGCTTATACTTATCCTTGAAGGCAAAGTTGAGAGCTTGAGTTGGGAAGTATCTGATGACATTTGCCAAGTTTCCTCTCCAGAAGGACAGCACTCCTTGTTCCTTTGGAATACGCACTACACAATCGATGATACCCTTGTACTGCTTATCAGCGGCAATTTGTTTACTTGCATGTTGTACCTGCAAATAGAAACATGTATTTTGACTGTATGCCTTGGCAGGCCCGCTCTACAGCTGGGCTAAGGCTGCTTATACTGCAAAACTAAGAGGCATGAAGCCTGAATGCTCGATGGCAGTTGCACACTGAGAATAAACCTCTGTTTACTATGTCAAAGCAGCTGTGATAACAAACCTCCTGAGAAGCAAAAGCTGCTGGGCCAGTCTGAATCTTAATAAGAAGAATTGACATGTATTTCTATTTTGGTGAAGACCAAAGAACGTGAAGATTGACTTGATTCTCAAGCAGTAAAAGCCTAAGTTTTACACATACATGCACTCAAAAAAAAGCATGCATGAAGACATAACCAGATACAGGGGGTCTTGAACAAGGCTAAGACAGAGAAAAAGGCTTAACACTGCTGCTGAGCTTCCTCAGAGCTCAGACTTGCCACTAGGTTGGGCCAGGCCTGAAGAAGAGCGGGCACACGACACGTACGTGGAGGCTGGGACTAGTTGGAGCAGAGAGGCAGTGGCGGGCCTGCGGGCTCCGGGGAGCCCCGCATTCAGCCGAGAACCCCCGGCCGGCGGGGGAAGGTAAGGGCAGGAGGCGACCGGCGTCCGCCCACGGCAAGACCAGGGCCGCACGGCGAGGCCGGTGCCCG
>NW_010226224.1:0-10034 GCF_000690775.1 Eurypyga helias
GCCGGAGGCGGTGGCGGGCGAGGAGTCCGGGCGGCTGGAGGGGTAGGGCGCTCCCAGGCAGGCTGCCTGCGCGGCATTTGTTGATTTACAGCTTACGGTGGAAGGTTTATCAGGCTGAGGGAAGGCGTAGGCACTGTAGAGAGGGAGGTACCATGGCCCTTGGCCTTATAAAGGGCGTGCGGCTGGTGCTGGGCTGCTGCTTCGTGCGGTGGGTGAGTCCTCAGAGCCCTTGACAAGGCTGTGTTACAGACGGGAGACAGCCCTCGGCCTTTCGGGGCAGCCGTGAAGATGCTAATGAAAGGCACGGAGGTAGGACACCGTCCCTGGGGGTGCTGCCTCTTTTGGGTTGTTTGTAGAAACAAAGAGACCCTGTTGAAGCCAGTTCTAAGGCTGGGAGATACCCCCATGCACTGCCAGTAGGACCGGCTCCAGGGAGACGTGAGGTCTGGACCTGCTCTGTTCCTGCTCAGCCGGGAAAGCTGTGCAGGGAGCAGTGTTGGTGCAGTACCGTGCTCCCCTTGGGATGCCTTTGCAATCCCTGTTGTCCCAGGAGCTCTAGGCTTTGTGGTTTTTCTGAACCCTAACCCTAGTAGCTTGGCCTGAAGGTGAGGTCCCCAGCCCCATTGGTGTTCCAACTGGGAAATCTCTGGAGGGAGCCATGTTGGTGCAGAGCCATGCTTTGCTTGCCATGCCTTTGGAATACCCATCGTCCCTGGAGACATGTGAAAGTGTTGTCCATAGGTCATATGTGCTCTTACTTCAAGGCTGTGGCTGGCAAGTGGCTCTCCAGCAGCATCATCCACCAGGTAGTCAGGCAGAGAGAATGTCTCTGCGGCAATGCAGATGATTGTGAGCAGTGCCCTTTGAGAAGGAGGCAAAACCAGTCTCTTTCTGTGCAGATGCAGGCTAATCCCTGCTTTAAGAGATGCAGCCACCGTGTGAGGAATCACTGCACCTTGCCCTTACTGAGCATTGTAAATGTAAAGCCCAGGAGACTGTTTTTCTTGGAAGCTGGTGCTAATTTTACTGTTGTTCAGTGCATAGACTAGTAAAACTTACTCCAGCGATGTCTGGGTAAAAGGTTTGAAGTTCACTTTGTTTAGCTACTGAAGAGATCTCACCCAGATTCTTTTGCAACCAGTCTTTGGTCCCAGTTATTCCATCCTGGCATGCTGATCCTGTAAGCAAAACAGATGCAAAGAGTTAGAAGCCACGACACAGGCTGAAGGAGGCATTTAGGCACCCTTCATGTGTATGATTAAATAGCTGCTAATGGAAGGATGGCTGATCTTCCTGTTGTGCAGGGTCTGATCCTCTGCCCTCCGATTCACTTCAGGAGGGGGGAAATGCCTGTACCAAATGGAAATCCTATTTCTCGGCCTATATCCTATTAATTCCATAATGTTATATGCCCTTACACCAGGTTCCCTGTAGCTTCAAAAGGAGAAGTGATTTCCCTTCCTCTTTCAGAGCTGTGAACTTCCCAGGGTTGTCATGAACAGCAGAAGTGGCTGAAACTCAGTGTTGGGAAGGTGGTTGCGTGTAAAAATCTTCAATGTTGGGAATACAAAAGGTGCTCTGTACAAATACTGGTGCTTTACTGGGAGCTTACGTGCAGGCACCTCACCTGCGCCTGTGAACTGGGCTGTCAAACTGGCCTTCTGGAACTCCTACACAGCATGTTTCTTCCTCACTGACCGCGCTGGGTACGCTCCGACTGCTGCAGTGCTGGGGCCAAACCATACAGCCGGTGATTTCCGTGTGGGTACAGCAGAGATGGGTGACAACTTATTGCTGACAAACCAAAGGTGGCAGGTCCTAGGAGTTGGTGTGTGGGTAACCAGTTTGGTTTTCCGCTGGGCTGTGTAAGTTATGGTGCGGTGGAGAGTAAGGCTTGATATTTGGTATCTGCCCGTGAGAAAATGCCCCCTTCAGAGCAGAGTCACTGCCTGATTTTGGTTATACCCAACGATAAACATGCAAGAGCTCTTTTCACCTTCTTGATCAATAACTAGGCATACAAGAGTGCCTGCCCTTGTAGCAACACAAAGCGAAAGCGGCGGCAGCCCTTGGGGCCGGCACTTACAACGCTTGGAAGTACGGGCACGGCACGCTGAGGGGCAGCAGCTCCGGCACTGTCGCGCTCACGTGGGGGAGCAGAATGCGCAGTGTGTGCAGCCACATAGCTGTGTCTTCCAGGGATGTGTCAGTGATTTGTAGGAAGATGATCTCGGCTGACATCATCAGCATCGTTTCTCGAACTTCAGTGCTTCCTAGGAAATTGGAGCTCTCAGGAAGGAGGAAGTTGGAAGCGGGTGGTGAGCAGAGCTGTTACAAAGCTTTGAGTATCGACGCTAAGCAGAGAAAGCGGTGAAGGAAAAATTGGCAAAATAGTCACAGTTTCTGTTCTCTGCTGCTCTCCTCCCCTTCCTTTCTCTCCTGTTTAACAATAAGAGTTGGAGATACTGCCTGACTGTGTCCTTGTGGAGGAGTTGACCTTGGCAATTCAGCTTTTCTTTTGTCAGCAGAGTTGGACAGCAAAGCAAGCAGGTGCTTGGATTTCCTTTCCCTTGTGCTCCCACAGGCACTGGTCACGGTACGGCTGTCAGCAGGACGGTCGCGCGGTGTATAAAGCGAGGCTGGGGCGTGCTCAGGCTTGGCTTGTCGCTAACTGGTACTACAGCCTGACCCCGACAGGACCAGGGCAAGCAGCAGAGTCTCTTGTTCACTCATATACAAATGTTTTAATGGATGTTGATTTTAGGGGCCTTTCACATGTCATTAGACTACCACGGATCAGCAGTAGAGAAGCCCTTGCTGTTTATATTCTGGTTCTAGGTTGGCATAGTGGATGTGTTTCCCAAAATTCCTCTGAGGAGGAACTTTTTACACTGGCCTAAGTACAGAGGTTAAGCCAGAGTAAGGGCTAGACTGAGATCAAGATCATACTGGAGCAGGAGGAACTTTCTGGCTCATCTTCCAAATTTACTTTATATCCCAGAGCTGGAAAGTTCCCCTGTGTCTGTTTTGCTCCCCAGGACTCTGTTATTGCAGGCACTTGGGTTACTCACCTTCAGGACCAGTGTTGAAGTCCTCTAGGAAGACACTGAGGTACTGGATTGGCTTGTCCTTGTTCCCAGTTACCTTCAGGACCATCTGGATGGCTGAGGGGCTGTGGGTGGTCTGTCTCTGAACCATCAGCTGGGCCAGCTCCTCAGCTGAGGAAAGGTCCAGGGAGCTGTGCTGAAGAAGACGGAGGCGAGTGAGACCTGGAGACCAAGCCGCAGCATCCTTTCCCTGCTCATCTGTCTCAGCCCAGCTGAGCTTTGACATATGAGGAACATTAACTTCTCTTTGGCCAGGGTTCAGACAACAAGCAGTGTGTGGTGTTTACTGGTGTTCTCTGCAGCTAGGCAGGTGATTTGTGAGAAAGTTCTCAGCAGACTGCATGTGATTTTCTGTCTGCTCTTCCTGTGTCTTACCAGCCACTGCTGCTTGGAGCTTCTCATTGGCATCCTTGTATTCTTACGGAATTTATAGTCTCCTGATAAGATGGTTATCTCCTACAGGCACTGCTTTTGACACAATTTTAGCATTAAAACTTAACAAGAAACTTAATGAGGGGGAAAAAAAGGAAACACGTAGGAGAAAATGAGCAACACAAAGAACAAACTAATCCACTTGAACTCTGTTCCCATCAGCTTGTTTTGTGGCTAAGAACAAAATGCCAGATATCTAGCCCTTACCCCACGGAAGTTGCTCTTCAGCGCTGCAAAATCTGAGTATGATCCAAAAGCAGTGAATAAGCCGAAGTACTCAGCAGCCGCTCTGTCTGCTGTGGTGCCTGCATGTGGGCAGAGCCTGCAAAGGGAAAAGCAAAGCTCAGAAGAGACATCATTTCGTTCTCTGGATCGCTGAGAGGTGTACTACTGGGAGTCCCCACTGGCAGTGGAATATGTATTATAGTTCATGTTGCAAGCTCCCTCTGGGATCTAAATGCTGCCAGACAGGAGATGAGGGGAGTCGTTTAGCCTTTGGACATACCAGGGTTGCCAGATTCCTGCCAGGGTCAGCGTGTCCTGGTCGCAGTGTTGATGCTGCTTTTTCACCTCAGCCCTCTGTGCTGTCTGGGAAAGGTTTCAGTCCTCCGAAGAGGAGGATGGTACGTGTCTCTGACTGCTGTGAGCTGAAGGGCTGAGGAGCAAGGGAGGATGGTGGTATTGGCAGGAGATTCAGCTCGTTTGTCTGCCTACAGGTACACAAGAACTCTGCTCTCTGTGGCCTGTCTCAGAGGTAACGAAACTGCTTTCTTTCGATGAATTTGCCTTGTTAAACAAGCATCATTGTGCCAAATCTGTAGATGGATAAGGATAACGCAGCACTGGTCAGAAACTAGAGTTGTGGGAGTGAAACTGGGAAGGAAGGGTAAGCCTGGAATTTTAAGAGCCGGGATACAATTTTGTTTTTGTGTTTCTTAACAGCATCAAGCAGGGCAATGGGAACTCTCTTGCTGTGTGCAAAAGCTGAAGTGGAAAGAAGAGTTGAAGCGAATGCAGGCAGTGAAGTACTGTCATAACTTGGTATACTCTACGAGGTACGTTCTGTGGGATAGCTGCAAGGGCAGAGGCATTTGTGCTGCCCAGCCACAAGCTGAGCTTGTTCTGGAATCAGTCCTGGTACTGGGAGATGCGAAAGATTGAGCGGAATGTGGCATCTTGAACTTGCCGGTTTGCCAGGGATGGTAAGTCTTGCTGCAGAACAAAGCAAGTAGGAACAGAAATCAGCTGTGAGCAGAAACTGTTTCCCATTTCTTGCTGTAGCAATTGTGTGGGTCTGTGTGAGCAGAGGAACCAGCTCTGGGAAGATATTCTCAAGGTCCACACGGGCTGAAGCCCGGCAGTGTCAGCAAGACGCTGTTCTAGCAGTTTACTGTGTGCTGAAACAACATCCCCAGGAGCAGGCGTGTTTCCTTGCAAATCCCGAGCGAGGCTCAGTGTCTCACTTGAGCAGCAGTGGCCACAAACTCAGCAACAGAGATGTCCAGTGCTGGCCTGCTCTCCAGGGAGACCAGGAGGGTTTTAACCATGCTGGCAGCGTCAAAAAATACGTGGGTGAGCTGGGTAGTGGTGAGATTGTCCCTTAAATCAAACTGCAAAACCAATGGGACATGATCAGAGAGAAGTAAAATACTAACAGGTGGAGACCTAAGCCATGGAGTTGGCTGGATTCCCTGCATTTGGGAAGAGCAGCTCTGCTACGGCTGGAGCAATGTCTGCTTACTGAGCAGATCATCTAGGAGTGTGCTCAGCCTTGTGCGTGCAAGGAGCTGCAGCGGAGCAGGATGCTAAACCTGAGCCAGAGGCCAAGCTCTCAGGTCTGAGTCAAAACAAGCTAACCCCGCTGAAATCTGTCACCAGTCTGGTGAAATCTTCATAGCCAGCATTGGCTGTGAGTGCCCCCAAGTTTTTTTGCAGCCAGTCCAGTTTGTTTCTTGTCTCCTGCGGCACAGGAGAGTGAGAGCATCACTAACCTTCCCTCGTGGTTGGCTGGAATGCCCAGGAATGCTGCAAACCTGTTTTGGATTTTGGCTCCTGTTACCTGTCGTGGTGCGTTGGCTTTCAAGGAAGGACAGCATAAGGCTACAGATGCCTTGCTGGTTCGTGGGCAGCAGGGCCATGTGTGCCTGGCTGACGGAGGACCTGCTGTGGGGGGAAATCACACGGGAAAAACTGAATTCTTGCTTTCCAGCTGGTGCCATGATGCTATAGGTGGGAGAGATGTTACTCCAGCACGAACAGAGCTGTGTGAAATGAGAGGAAGGGGAAGCTTACTCGTTATGAAGTGGCACTGTTGCTTCGTTTCTTACTGACTGTGATCTGTATGTGAAAGACTGGAGAGACCTGTGCCCTGGGGCAGGATTAGCTCTGTGCAGATGTTTGTCTAGGCTGTTGTCAGAAGTCTTTAGAGACTGTTAGTCCAGCCTCCCCTAGTGATCTCTGTGTGCTTCTTAAATCCGTTAACCCCCTGACACGGGTAATTAGCCTCGCTCTCTGTGTTGCTGGATTAATTTTGGAGTGTTGGAATAGCCAGTAATATTGGAATAGCCAGTATAAGCTGCTAGTTCTGAACCATTTGCTGTAGATAGAGAAGTCCCATACAGGTGCAAAAAGCAGAGCTGTGCCATGCCAGCGCATGGGAATAATGTGTCAGAAAAGGGAAATTCAGGACCAGATTGGAAATGTCTGTTCTGGCACAACCCTGCTGTTTGTTTTCCTGTCTCTTTCCTGGGTCAGAGCAGGACTGTTGTTGGCAGCACTGGTCTCCCTGCTTCGCGTGGCCCCGACGTGACTGTCTGTGTGGTTTCCTTCCAGGGCTTCCCTTTGGAGTTTTTCTCAGCTTAGTCCGTTTCGTTAGACAGGATATTTCCTCTCATCTCTTCCTGATTACTTTTTTCATCTTACTGCTCCTAGTTGCACTATTTTACAAACAGGTAAAATCTTACTTAATAGAAACGATAATTGACTTTAGTCTGTATTAGCAAATGTTTTTATTTGGTTTTGCACAGTTTTACTCAAAGAATGGAAGATCTGGCTATTTTGTTTGCCTGATGGGGCACTTCTTTAAACAGTACTCTCCTGCACAGGCGGTCTCTAGCACAGTTCTGCCCTGGCAACGATTCCTTGCGCCTTCCTGACAATCCCCTTTTTTGTTTTGCACACAGAAAAGAGGGTATTTCCCTTGTGTTGTTACAGAGCTCTGAAACTGTTGCAACCAGAAATGTGGGACAGGAGGAGTTTTGTGCCCTCCTTGACAGCACTTGGCAGTAGCAGAGTGAGTCTTGCAAGCTGATGAGTCCATTCCGCAGGGCTGAAAGCTGGAAGTTATGTCTCGATGTCCCCTGTGAACCGGGTGAGCATCTTGTTCCTCACATCGTTGTTCTTAACAGTGGTTATTGCCAGCTGAATGAGAGAGGTGGTGAGCATCCCTGAGAAGGCAGGATTACAAAGGGACCCCAGCATTGCCACAAGTGTGCGCTTGGGTATCAGCCAGCCGTTAAATCTTGGGCGCTGGTGTTTGAATGCTTTGGGCCAGACACCCACGATGACAGGTTGTACGTGATACGCTTTGTCGCCGTCGTTCATACTTTGGGACCATCTTTGGTCTCAAACCCGTCAGAAACCAACTTTGAGGGTGTCTTTAAGATTCAGAATAGCTGAAGTCCACCCTGCATGGGTTTACGCTGGACCGTCAGTGTTAATCCCCGTACCTGGGCAGCTCTGGGGGTATGAACCCACAGCCACCCAGGTGAGAGTCGCTGGGCAATTCTGCAATGAGGAAGAGGCCGATAACAAATTATTGACTGTTATCAGTGGCCCATTGCAGTTACTGCCTGAGGGGGTCAGTTCTGGGGGGTAGCTGCTGCAAGGGCAAGCAGATGTGAAAGTGCAGCCACTCTATTGACTGTCTGCATCACAGGGGTCAGGCATCTTATCTGGTGGGAAGGGAGTGTAATGGGATGGGATCACACCCTGTAGCACATCTACTCAGGTCTTAATTTAAACTTGATATTAAAAGTGGTAGCAAAGCTGAATCCCCCTTCAGGTGATGTCCTTATATGGTTATGCTGCAGTAAAAGAAAACCACTTGAAATTCTGACTTTGCTTTAAACTGGCACAATCTTTCTTACCCAGCTAATCCTTGAATTCCAGGATTTAGCCACCACCGGAAGACTGAGAGGCTTTATGTCAAACAACGGGTTGAAAGTCTCCACGAGAGAGAGTGGGATCTCATGGAGTGGGATCAGGGAACTGAAAGGAAGGTGAGTATAAACGACCAGCCCAGCTGGGGTTAATTTTTGCTTATTTATATTTTGAGAATGAATGACCTGGGAAAAATGTTGCTGAGATTTTTTGTTACGCTTCATCTCCTAAAGCTTTGTCAGCCTCACTGCTGCTATGCCATCTATCTGCCTTGCCCTTTTTTATTGATAACAAGACAATACTGTAACAAAATGGTCCTTCTTTGTGAGCCTTTTGTGGTGACAGTGGAATGGGTTAAGAAAATAAAGGATCTGACTCTCATTGTCATCTACCTTTATGCGACTCTGGGCTAGTTTAGTGTCTTTGACGTTATGTCCTGTAGCAGAATCTATCACACCACCTTCATGTCCTTCCCCACCGCGACACTGTGACTCGTCTGGGAAGTGAGCTGGATTCCCCAAGTGTTTTCAGCAGTAAGGCTGTCACCCATAGCCCAGGGGCTCAGCAACATCATTCTGCGCTTTCTGTTGGAAGCTCTCTCCATTTTGGATTTCTCTCCTCGCACTCTGACTGTAATTCTGTGCCTAAAGCTGAGCTCGGTTTCCTCATGTACCTCAGCACACGGAGGAATCTTGGTGAACCATGACATAAAAGAGCCTTAAGTGACTTCAGAATTACTGTGCTGCTGTGGTGACGGTTGGGTTTCAAGTCCTTGCCCATCTCGGGAATGCTCTAAATCGCTTCAAGAGTAAACAAGAGTAAACAGAACAGGCAATTTCTGTTCACTGATGCTTAACCGTGAAGGTGAAAATCTCCAGATGTAGCAGCTAAAAGTGGAAAAAGCAACTATTTTTAAAGAACACAGACACTTTAGGGATAGTTTTGGATGGACAAATCTAGTTACTTGCCACCGCTGTGTAATTGCCCTCAGCACAGAGATGCTAGAAGCTGACTTTGGCTCATATCAGTGCTTGTCGGCCATAAACTTATTCAGGGATCCTTTGTATTTCACTCCGAGCAAGAGGAAAATCCCTAGTGATGGAGCTGAGTTTTGCATTTGCCTGTGTTTGTTCTTTTTCAGTCTTGCCTCTTGATAGCTCTTGGACCCACAGCTTCGCAACAAGGCAGATCTTGGTGCTCTGACTTTTCCAGGCACAGTGTGAGGAACGTTTGGGATAGGCCTTTGCCAGCTTTAAATGGGCTCCTCTGGCTCAGGGCAGTGACCTTATGGGTGAGTGCCCAGAGGGCTGGCAGGTTGCAGGAGGCAGGAACAACAAGAACTGATGTTGCAGTGCTTTTCTGAAGTTCCCTCACCCCAGTTCTCTCTGCAGCTCTGCCTTGCCATGTAATTTTTAATACACGGCTTAATATCTAATGTCCTGTGCTTCTCCTGCATTTCCTGTCCTGGAAATTAAAGACACAGCCAGGCAAATTGCCTGCCTATGGCTCCATGTGCTGTTTTGAATGCGATGTTCAGCCACGTTTGTTGATTGTCCTGCTTGGTACGTGTTTACTTTTTCATCAGACACATACATGCAGCAGGAAGGGGTTAAACCTTCCTTATCTCACCCTAGACAACAGGTCACTGCAGGCGCAGGGCAGGCTGGAGAGTGAGAGATGGAGTAAATCCCTTGCAGGTTCTTGGCATAGCAAGGTGCTGAGTGGGTGGGGGAGAAGGCACTTTAGAAGAGTATTTAGGGTTGGCAGCCTTTGGGTTTAGTCATGCTAGAAATTGAGTGACTGTGCACACACACATACATATTTATACGTAAAGGAGAGGGGAGGTTAGACTGCTCGGTTGCGTCACAAGGTGTCAGCCTTGTCATAAGGAATAGCAACTGAGAACACACAAAGTTCCTCGGGAGGTGGCTGACTCGTACAGGAGACCGTCTTCTTGAAGCTGTAAGAGAGGGGCAGAGTTTCTTGTACTAGAGAAGGAGGAGTGCCTGTCAGTTATAGCTGTATTTTGCTGCACATCAGTGTTTGTAGAGATGGCCAAGTGCTGACGATACTCACAGCAGAGCCAGGGGGGCAGGAGCGTTGCTGGGTGCCCACAGCACCTCACCCTTTCCTGCCTGGAAGGTGAGTGTGCACGTTGGGGTGACCCGCTCAGCCGAAGGATGTGGGAATTGCGAGAACATGGCACAGCAGCTGACCCCAGTAGTGCTGTTCCGGGGGTGCTGGGTGCCGAACTCTGTGAGCACTGATGGCTGCGGGGCCAGTGGCGGGATGGCCTGGTTCTTCCCGAGCAGCCTTGCCAGGCTGGGCTGGGTT
>NW_010226224.1:10063-41344 GCF_000690775.1 Eurypyga helias
CTGAAAACTGGTCTTCCAATAACGTGAGTGACCTGAAAATTGGTCAGGCTTCTTACTCCTGGCTGCTGATGTGTCAGGAGTGTCTCCAACAGACATAATCTCAAGACCCTGCCCTGATGGGGAGCTAAATGGGTTGGGTTAGGGCATTGCTAAGCAACACTTCTGCTCTCCAGTGCAGCCAGTCGGTCACCAGCTTGAACACAAACCTTCCTGAGAGAGGAAAATTACACATCGGAGCAGTTACCTTTTTTAGCTTGGTTAGGCTTAGCATTCAGGGCGAGGTTTGAGTGTTGGATGGTAGGTGTCTTTTGACTTTGTGCCACACATATTACAGAGGAGAGCGGGAGGCAGAAAACAAGCAAAATCTCTTGTGTAAACCCCTGGCAAGGTGTAATGTGGCCGTTGGGGTTTCCTTCTAGCTATAAGCCGATACTTGATGCTATTTGGCTTTGTTTATCCTGTCTGAATCATCTCCGCTGCCTTTGTGTTAGTCTCCGAGGCGCTTCCTTTAGCAATGTGTAGAGAATAGCTTTGGGAGTGTTGTGTGGCTGGAGCAGGGTTTGCCCTGGAGTTACTACAACAGGATTGGGTTTTAGTCCTGAGGTGGCCGAGGCTTTGGCATGTTTGGTGGTAGGCAGGTCTCCGAGACCCTCAGCTTTCCTCTCTCCTCCTCTGTAACCTGGAAGTACCCTCAAGGGAGGGCTTGTTAGAGCAGGCAGGTACAGATGGGTGATCTTGCATGAGCTGTAAAACACAAACCTTCGGTGTCAGGTTCTGGTGACCCCCATGGCATTTGTAGGTGTGGGCACAGTAACATCTTGAAACCAGTAATGTTTCTTCTCAGGTGTTCTCTGCTTGTAACTGGATGTTTAAGCAAACAGAGGGGAGACAAGCTGCTTATTGAACCAAATACTGCCTTGTTTATAAAAATCTCTCTAGCTGACATTTAACAAGCAGCCACGTAATACCACGCTGTCACATAGCTGGATGTGACCTCTGCATTTACACATTCCTTTAGAGATATGTGCTGAGATAAGAACCAGCCCTGTAAATGTGAAACTATACTTGCATTGATAATAAATCCGAGGGGATAATTTTTGCTCAGTTGCTTTCTGAACCAACGGCTGATTCTAGTATCTGCCACTCCTTGACCGAACTGTGCAGTTTAATTGCTTGTGTGCAGAATCAGCTCCTTTTCTGGTCCCAACTGTCCCTCTGGTCCTGTGATTGCAGAGAAAGGTGGCTATGCAGCTGAAACGGGCCAAGATGCTCCATGCTGCAGACTCAGTGAAGCCAAACATCACTGTTGCCTAGCCAAGCTAAAGCTCTCTTCTTGCCAGCACTGACCACAGCAGTCTGTTCAGGAGGAAAAACTTATTTACAGGTTACCTGCAAGATGGGGCTTTCAAAAAAATGCATCTTCTGCCTTAACCCAGAACCTTTCAGGCTGCCAACCCAGAGCATGGCTCCGGGCCAAGTGGCTGTGAGACTGATCCACTCTTAAGCCAGGAGATGTTCCAATGGATACCTGGAGGGCCCTCCTGGCTTTCTTTCCTGGGATTTTGAAGGTAGGCGGCAGCGGTTTTTGTCCAGAGCGGCGGGAGCAAGGGCAGGACTGCTGTGCGGAGGAAGCACTGAGCTGTGGGACAGTGGTTCGTTGCCACTGAAATCACAGTTCTCCCATGTGGACTGTTTTTAGCAGCATTCCCTTGTTTGCATTTTTGGAGAGGTTAAGGAGGGAAGAGGTTTCACACAGCCTTGGTTCAGTTATCAGGGAGTCTTCCTTTGTGTGCTAAGTCCCAGTAAACCCAGGATCTGTGTAGGGAGGATAAAAGAAGAGCTAAATGCAAGTGATGACTGTATCCAAGCCACCATTTTTGTGAGCTTGGAGCTTTTTATACCTTAGACCACAGATTTTGCATCACTTCTGTCTGCATCCTCTTCTGTTGGCTCTAGACTCAACCCTTCCAGGGGGCTCACGCAGCTCACTCTAGCAGCCGCCAGCAGCAAGCCCGTCTGTTCCTTGCCCCACCAAAGAGGAGTTTGTTTTAGGCTGACACTTCCTTATGTACCTGGAGTGCTGCATCCAGCTGTGGAGCCCTCAACATCAGAAGGATATCGACTGGTTGGAGCAAGTCCAGAGGAGGCCACGAAAATGCTCCAAGGGCTGGAGCCCCTCTGCTATGGGGACAGGCTGAGAGAGTTGGGGGGTTCAGCCTGGAGAAGAAAAGGCTCCAGGGAGACCTTATAGCAGCCTTCCAGTGCCTGGGGGGGCTACAATGAAGCTGTGGGGGGACTTTTTCAAGGTCCTGTAGTGACAGGACAAGAGGTAACGGGTTTAAACAGAAAAAAGGAGATTGAGATGGGACATCAGTAAGGAATTCTTCCCACAGAGGGTGGGGAGGCACTGGGACAGGTTGCCCAGAGAAGCTGTGGATGCCTCATCCCTGGAAGTGTCCAAGGCCAGGCTGAATGAGGCTTGGAGCAACCTGGTCTAGTGGAAGGTGTCCCTGCCCATGGCAGGGGGGTTGGAACTGGATGGTCTTTAAGGTCCCTTCCAACCCAAACCATTCTGTGATTCTATATCTCTTTCTTTCTGGTTCTCAGTCCAGTCTCCTTTGGAGATCCTCCCAGAAGCTGCTGTTGTGTCTGTCACCTTCTGACGCGTGATCCAAAGGGTAATTCAAGGAAAGGGTTGGTCACCACAGCTGTGACATGTTCTCCTCAAGGACAAGGACCCTTCAGTGTCGTTCACCTTGTCTGGGCATTTGGTGACCTCTTCTGTCAGTACCTACGTATGAGGTTCATTCTTAGGTGAGCTCCCCTAATGAGGGGATCTAGTGTGATGGAAACAATGAATTTGGTTTCCCATTCAGAGCTGTATGTCCAGATCCTCTCTTTATAACTGGATCCTGTTGTCCCCAGAGGGCCTGACAGTTTCCTCTTTCATGAGGCAACTGATGATTCTGTAAGAAGCAGAATAATAATGCCATGTTTTTGAAAGACACCCTCGTACTTCCAGTAGCTTCCTTTGCCTTTCTGTTCGGTTACGATGGTTGGATTTTCTTTGCTAGCTGGCGTGCGTTTGCTTTCAGCCCTCAGTCTATGCCTTTATATAAATTTCCACATCACCTGCAACATCTCAGTCTTTTTCACTGCCCCTTTTGGTTTCTCTCCAGCAAGCTTTCTTACTCTGTGCTCTGTTCTCTGTTCTTCTTGTTCTTCAACCTGTCCTGGTGATTCTGGGATGTGCGCTGTGTTTAGGGATAATGAACAGGAGTGCACTGGTGGGGCTGTCTGCGAGTCCCTCCCGATGGCCCTTGCAAGTTTACAGAGAAGCTCGGCTGCGGTCTGACTTACGTTAGTAAAATCCTGAGCCCCGTCTAGTCCCAAAGCCGCAGTGAAATGTTCTGTGGTAGCCCTCCCTGGGGTACAGTTGGCCCTTTGCCCACATTCGATGGGCATTTTTCACATGCTGTGGTGTGAGCGTCCATCTGCTCAGCTTCTCCAGGGTGCTCTCCCGGGCTAGGAGACCTGGCTCTCCTGAGAAGGCACAAAGCCCCTTTTGTTCTGGATGAAAACCACGGGGAAGTGCACTGACTTGGGGCTGAGCAGGGCGTGTGACACGCGTGGTGGAGGGTGGGATAGGGAAGGATTTATCGTTGCCACACCTGGCTTAGCGTGGCAGGAACACCTCAGCAACAATTGTACGGTTTAGTGTTGCTGAAGAACACTCGAGCCGTGCTCGATGCTGCACTACACACAGTCAGGCTGGGTGGGAGGAGGGTCATTAAGGCACTGACTCATTCCCGTGGTACAGGGTACAGGCCTGTCCCACTCCTGCCCACCCACTGCGGATTTCATTGCCGCCCCTCCTGCCCTGGTCTCTCGGCGTGTGCGTTAGAGATCGCGATGCAGAACTGGGCTTTGCGCCCCGCTTGCTATCACCGGGAAATTCCTGTGCGTGAAGAATGGGAGATGATGTGAGGCGCTGGACTTTTTTCGGTTTAGGGAAAGGATGCTTGTGGAGAGGAGGAATGAGAGAGGTCTCCTGTGTAACTGTGTGGAGGTAGAAGTGATTGTTGTTAGAGCTGAGCTCTAAAACCCCCTCATAGGCCTGTGCAAGGGGCAGGCTGGCTGCACCTCTGTCAGCCTGGGCATATACAATCACACCGTGGTGCAGGGGGTGGACTGGGCTGTCTCAGGAACCCCTCCCAGCTCTGCACTTGGATAAGAGAAGATCTCTAGTTGTCTCCCACTGAGAGCAAGTTTTACCAGCATTCCTCTTACATGCTCTGTGTGCCCATTTGACTGCAGCTGAGAAGCCTGATGCTGCAAAAGTAGAATTCGTGAAGGGTGGGGACAGGAGTGGGCAGGAGGGAACATGGGGCAGATGAGAGTAATGACAGGGAAGGCTCTGCTTCTGCTGCTGCTGGGGAGGTGGTAGCTGAGGTTGTACTAGGCTCTGTCCCTTCCAACACTTGTCTGCCCAGGTATGGGCTATGAATATCTCGTTCTGGGTTAGTCACAGCCACAGCATTCTGCTAAGGATATTCAGAGAATGGGAATAAAGCTCCTAGATCACATCCCTTCTGGGTAGCTGGAAGGTTATTGCTGAATTATGGGCATAAAACCTGCTTCTCCAGAGGTGTGTCACTTTGTGCAAGACTGTGACGTCTTTCTCTCTGGCCATCCATCAGGGTGATCTTACCCTGCTCTGAAAACTGCAGTGATGTGCTACGCAGTGCTGAGCCTCTCACGGTAACGTGCCTCTGTCCCTGGGCTGGGGTCTGGAAAGGGCAGGAAAACCTGCCACAGGCCAAACTGCTCTTCCCAGCTTTTAGTGCTACAGAGTGGTGAAGCTGGATGTGACATCCCATCCAAATGGTGAAAATCCTCCAGCTGGAGGCCTGGTTTAGGGAGCTGTAGCTCTCACTTAGACTTGCACGAGAAGATGCAGTGCTGCGACTCCGCTCCAGCCGCCTTCTATGTCATTATCAGAATTTTGCTTCGGTATGCAATGTGCAAAAATGGTATCGTGGCTCACCTATGGCTGGGTTGAAATCATTCCCTACATTCCCATCTTTCACAGAGCTCTCACAGAGTGGTCAGGGTTGGAAGGGACCTCTAGAGATCATCTAGTCCAACCCCCCTGCCAGAGCAGGATCAGCTTTGAGTTCCTCTGTCTTCATCCCCTCAACTGTACGCTCCTGGAGTCACAGACCTTCTTGTCCATAGCTCACCTTGGGTCTGTGCTCGTGGCTGATAGCTGCTGGAGGAGGAACACGACTGGCAGGTACCGGGTGCTTCTGCTCCGCCGCCCTGCGGACGGACCTCGGGAGAGCACCGGTTTGTTTACAGATGAAACTTCCTCCTTGCCCTTGTGACCTCGGGCTTCCTTCCCCATAACGGGGTTGCTCTGCACACCCTTTAGGTATGCATGACTTCCTGGCTGGCACGAGCAGAAAATCCTGACACCCTGCTTGCCCCCTCCCCTGGTTTCCTCATCTGTGGCTGAGGCTCAGTGTTGGTTTTTCTGCTGTTCACATCTCTCCTGTTCTTGTGTTTCACCTCCCAGTGCCCTGCGAAGGAGCCGTAGGTCTTGCTGCAGACGGCAGAGACCTGCTGCGCCACACGGGCTTTGTTGCTGTCTCGATTGACTCTTGCATGGTCTGCAGTTCCTCCAGCAACGTGTCCAGGGCTGACCCCCCGTTGTGTACAGCCTGCTTGCTACGTCACGTTTCCAAAAGGTGCAAGAGACTGAAAGCTTTGGTGTTTGAAACCTGATTGAAAGACCTGCCATCCTTCTCGAGGAGACCTCATTGGGATTTTCTGGAGAAGAGGCTTCTTGCTTTGAACTAGGAGTCCATGATTGACAAAATGATGCCTTTCAAGTGTATTTAGCTATGAGTAGCTTAGGATGGGTGTTGATGAGAGTCACTTTCACGGTGGGCATCCTATGCACTTCTGAGTCAAGCAGACTACGCTCGTGAGTCAGTGTTGTGCTAGTTCCAAAATCACTGATCAACACGTTAAGTGTGTCAAGAAAACTGGGAATATGTTGAGAGAGCCAGGATTTGGGTACGTGATGGTGTTGTCAGTCAACAACAGTTTTTCTCAGTGTTGCCACAAACACATGAGTTACAGGTAGGCATGATGGGGCAAGCCTAAGCCTGGGATATAAGTGGTTTATGGAAAAAAACTTCTTTTGAAAAGCATCAATAAAGTGACCAAGAAAGATTTTCACATCTGAGGTTGCAAAATTACTCCGCTGCATCCAGAGAAATTGAGAGAGTTACTGTGGGCAATTTCTTAGTGACTTGCAGGCTCAGATCCAAGGGTCAGTGAAGAGAAGGCTGAAGTGGGTGGAATATAATTTAATAACCATCCCTTGTTAGAATCTGCAGCAGGTCTCCTTTTTATTCTTGCAAATTCTGCTTGCCAGGTTTTCCAAACTGAAGTGATTATAGGCTGACCATTCGTCTGAGGGTAACGCAGGTTCAGTGCAGGTCGGGAGATCCCCCTGATTGCTGTTGTAGGGGTCTGGAGAGGTCATGGGGAATACCAGCTGAGCAGGGAGCAGGGCAAACCTGCTAGATGGAACTAGGTGATCTTTAAGATCCCTTCCAACCCAAACCAGTCTGATTCTATGTCTGTGATATTTCTCTTTGGGGTTTCCCAGGTGGAGATGTCTGGGGTAAGCAGAAATTTCAAGAAAAGGGCCAAATAATTAAAGCTCAAGTGAAGCCAAATTTCCTAAACACAAACATTTATTTAGTAACTAGAGGAAGATGGTCCTAGAGTAGCTCTGTCCTGGGAGCGCAGCTTTAGTTTTGTTGCCTCCTGTAAATGGCAAACGCGTCCTGCATGGGGCAGGGAAGGGATGTGCGTATTCACCGCTCTCGTCCTGCTCTCTGTGCAGCCTCGGTGTTTCCTGCTGTATCCTAGGAATGGCAAGCATTAACAAATAGCACACATTTGTTTGTACTGCTAAACGTTTCTATTCTCAAGATCTTATAGGTGTGTCCAGTGCTCCAGATCCATCCTGTAATTTCAGATGCAGCTCTGAGAAGCCAGAGACACACCCTGGTTTGCTCAGTGAAAAGCAGCCCTCCGCGATCGTAGCCCTGCTCACCAAGTGCCCAGCGACTAGCGACTCAGAGGTAGGTGCCGCAGTTAACCATCCAAGCAGGGTTGTGCAACCTCTCCTCCTCCTCTGCCAGAGCAGAGCCTGGCTTCGGGGCATCCACGGCAGCGAGTCTGGCTTCACTGGCTCTGAGCACGTGCAGCACCGTGCTTTCCCGGGCGTAGCGGACCCTTGGGTGCTTTGGGTCTAGGTTCAGATGGGTTTTGTGGAGGGTGTTGACATGTATAATTTGCTTGTGAGACCGTCACCTTTTAATTGTCCTACGGAGTTTGGTTTTGCAATTAAGTACTCTTCACGTTTGTTTTTTCTTGGCTGAAATAAGGTGGTTCCTTGCATGTGTGAGCGCTCTGAAGACCTTTGCAGGAAAAGGCCTGGGCTTCGTCCTTTTGGTTGGTGAGTATTACTGGGGGGGTGACGGGTGTCCCAGGAGGTTTTTCCTTACCAGCAGCTGTAGTTGAGAGAATCCTCCAAAGGGAATTGTGCTGAAGGACCACTGAATGTTACTTTGGGAGTTGCTCTAAACCCACAGCCTTTAGTTATGCTTGTTTAGTGTTGTGTCTGTGAACCAAAATATTTCAGTGTTTGTAATAAACAGAGGGGAAAGACAAAACTGGGATTCGTTCTCCACTTGTCACGGCAGAGCCGTCTGCTTGCTGCTCCTTTTGTTGGAGTATCCAGGTGTCCCTGGGAAAGCACTTAAGAAATAATCTGAGCTGAATCTGCTTACCCCTGTATTCCCCCACTTCCCCTTCTCATGGGGTTTTTTTTGGTAGTAAGGGATTCCAGAGCAGGATCTTTGTTTCCTTTAGAAAGTGTCAGCACTTTCTTCTTCCTTCCTTGTCAGACTTGAGATCGCGTTTGCAAAGAATGTGGATGACAATAAAACGTGACCTTGTGACATTACAGACAAGGGAATGAGCCATCAGCTGGCAACGAGCTGCATGAAGGGACCATCACTTTCTCTGCAGTGGGCTTAGTTATCAGTACTATAGGAAGGAAAACATGGACAGATAACTGTTTCTTTTCTTTACTCCTTTAATTAAGCAGTTGTGGCTGCTCAGAACTGACCACAGTATTGTGGACACCCTGATGAAAATGTGATTTTATTTTTTTCCAATTTTCTATTAAAATCCAGTCCAAAGAGGGATGTCTTTGTCCAGCGGAAGTACAGAGGTCACTTGCAAAAGTTAATGGCTGTTAATGCAATTGTTTTTAAGTCTGGCAGGTCAGTAATTTTGGTGGTGTGTTCTGTCGGCCACTGGCTCAGCATGCAGCCATGGGAAATCACTCTGTTTCGGTGGGCCGTGCTTGCCCCCATCCATCTGCCCATCTTTTAGATAAGTGGAGACGGAGGGAAGTCAGAATATCAGAAATGTGCTGAGCTTGTAGAGAATCTTCATCCAACAGCTTGGGGATGGATCAAAGGGAGAAGAAAGAAAACACGTGTTTCTGAGAGTCCCTCAACAGGTTTCAGAAAGGGAGGGACAGGAGATTCAAGCGGAGTGGTGCCACGCTATCAATGTGCACGTCTCGTGGGGAGACTGGGCGGTGCTCAGCAACCTCGTGGCACAGAAGTACCCTCATGGAGGAGGAAGGACTGTGGAGAGCACTTAATGGTTGGACTTGATGATCTTAAAGGTCTTTTCCAACCTAAAAATACTGTAAGGAGTCTATGAACTGTGAACAGCACAGCATATGTGGTTGAGGGAGACAGTGTCTTCTGTTGTGGAAGATTCCACTCAGCCTGGCGTGCTGGTGCACTAACAAGCATCAGGTGAAGGGAAGGTTTTGGAAGGGTGCTGCTCCCAGAGTGACGTGCACGTGTCTTTGGTGGTTTGCAACACGAGCTGCGCCTGTAGCCTGTGTTGTGATGTTGTGAGATGATTTGTTGTCATACAGTGAGGATTTTTATAATAGGTTGGGCTCCTCTCTGATCTTGCAGAGTGAGAAGCCACCGTTCCTTTTCATCCTTCTCCTGGCGCTGGTGTTCCTGAACACTGCTGTCAGTGAGTCAATGGGACAGTTTGTATGCTTAAACATATGCGTAAGAGCTTTCCAAGAGTGGGGGCAAAGGGCTTGGCTCTAGGTTTCCAAGGTCCAGTCCTGAGGTAAGCAGGAAATGATTATCATTGTTGGAATGAGCCTGCCTTTGTCTGCAAGCAGGGAAGCATGGCCAGCTCTGGCACTGAGCTCCTGGTTATGATTTTGGTAACTCTTTCCGGACTTTCTTTCTCGAGGAGTAAAGCTAATATGTGCTAGGGCTAGAGGAGAGCACTGCATTTGCCCAGCCATGGGCATGTTTCCTTTGCCTGCTGCTTAGTGGCAGTTCTCCATTAGGTAAATGATTAAAAAGGTGTAGGAGCTAGTAATCAAAAAAAGCTGTTACACTAATTAATGCCTCCTCTCATCCATCCCTACAAGCTATTTTATAATCTCTGTCCTAATGCATGTCATTGGGCTGGTGAACACACCTATGCCCAGGGAAGCTGCTGCCTTCCTCCTTCTCTTCCCCATCACAGATTGTGATAAGGGTCTCCCATCCTGTTGATTTCTGTGCCTGGAGATCACCGTGGGTCTGACTGACACTGCCCTGGGCCAGCTTAGCCCTGTCTCTTAGCTGTATGGTGTGGAGGAACCACTGGAGGTGGCTTCTGTGTTTTGGCTTTGGGGCTCAGCTCCTCCACACTCCCCCCGTGAGTCACTTCTGGCCAAATATTAATGCCAATCCTGACCGTGTTTCCCCCAGGGTGGGTTTGAGGGTGAGGAGTCGTTGATGCTTTAGAGCCACGGAGCAAATTGTGCTGGACCTGGGCTCTGCACTTCTCCCTGTGCTTGCTGGGTACTACTCAGCCGGCCCTGGGCTAGCTGGTCCGCGAGTCCAGGAAGTGAGGTGTGGCTGGGGGGGGGGTGTTCCTCCTGTCAGCCGTCGTGCCTGACCCAAAGTCGCTGATGGTGGTGGTGTTCTCCCTGCTGAGAGATAGCTGCCAGACTTGCAGTGCTGTGTCTCCTTGAGCAGGTGAAGAAGGTTTGCAGAGGAGCAGGGAGACTCAGTGGTCTGCCACACACCCAGATGGGTCAGAGGATGTGTGGGGGGAGGATGGTGCAAAGCAGGCATGCCGTGTGGCGTAGCGGGCGAGTGCTGGCTGTGGCAGACAGCTCTGCATGGCCCTGGTACCTCGCTGTGGGCTGAGATCGGGCACAGCTGCCCCAGGAGATAGAAAAGGTGATGGTGCTGACCAACCAAATCTGACTGTGCCCAGAGAAACACACTGGCAGAACAACCGCAGTGATTCAGTGTGAGCAAATTGTGACAGCCAGCGTGACCTCTAACCGTTGCCTGCTCCCTCCCCTGCCTCTCATTTCATGGAGTCCTGGTTGCATTCACTGGTTCAGTCCTGTCAGAAGCCAGTGGGAAGTCTCTACCTTCCCTTTTTTTCTGTACACAGGGGATGCTGAGCTTGGCAGGCCCCTAATCTAAAGTAAATCATACTAATGCCAGGGAGATTTGAGCCTGTGTGTGTTGTCACCGGTTTCCTAAGCTTGTGTTTCGCCACCTTTCCAGCTTTGTGGCTTTGGCAGGGGAGATGCAAGTTGCCATGTACAATGTAAAAGTTGGGAAACAAGGAATAGACAAGGCTTGCACAGACCTGCCAAGAGCCAGCGGTGACAGGTTGGCTTCTTTCAGTAAATTCCTGTTAAGCTCTCGGGCAGGATGGGGGTGAGGGCTGTCGTGCACTGGTGTTACCTGCGTGGTGTGCAGTTCTGCAGCACAGTGTGATTTTAATCCAGCTGGGGACTCAGCTGGAAAAATGTATGAAATACAGTACAGGCTTGGCTACAGTTGACACGGTGATGGGGACACTGTAAGAAACAAGTGGAAGCTGCAAAGCTAAAAGCATCATGGAAGTATAAGCATGGTGAGCCTGGCATCCCGCGATGATTGGTGACCACGGGCTGGCCATGGTGTCCAAGGGGTGCTGCACAAGGAACTCCTGAAGAGAAGGAATGTCCCCAGAGTGGTGTTTGTGCCCCTTTTCCTGCCTTTTCCTCTTGGGGACAGAGATGCCTGTAATCCCTCATTCATCTAAGGCACTGAATTTCTGTCCTCTGCTCACTGACCCGGAGTGGATAGGGTATACCTTGTGTCTGCCCACCCAGTCAACTGTCACAAGGTCAAAGAGAAACCAGCAGAAAGGTCTGACAGATGATTCTGTGAAATACTGTTGAGAATGAGGGATAAAATAATGTCATGAGATGAGTGATATTCTGGGTCTGTTAAGCCAGAGAGGGGCTGGACTGTGGGAATGAGCTGTGTCCTGGATTTGCTGCCAAAATCATGTCACATTGTCTTCCAGGTTGGCAGGTCACTGCTGCAGCTTCACCTGGGACGCAGCTGGTAAGGCAAACTTGTGTGTTTAAAATACGTGTCACCCGTGTCTCTGCTCACAAAGTACGTGTGGGTTGGTGGTCAGTGTGGGCCCCTTGCTGACAGCAACGCGTGGATGGGAACAGTTGCCACAGCCAGATGCAGTGCGGTGGGCATAGAGGCAGGTGATGGGTGTCTCCCAGTGAGGGGAGTGGGGAGGGCTTCTCTGGGTCTTTGCAGGGATTCAGTGCAAGCGTGTCACCAGGCAGTTCAATGGAGGTGACCCCCATCGACCACACTCAGATCATCAGGGGAACAGTCCGTCCCATTGGCCCTCATGCCTGAGTGATGAGAGGACTCACATAACCCTGAACTTCCCAGCTCTGGGAAGGACAGGGCCAGGACTGCTATGAATTTTGCAGATGGCAACTACCCAGCATGGCAAGCTACAAGCTCTGGATCTAGGCACAGGCCAGGTCCAAGCACAAATGGTGGCAGCTGCCATGCTTGGCTGTATGCAGTGATCACAAATAACGTGCTGCCATTGTAACCGCCTGGTAAGAGTGTCTCTTTTCTCTCTTTCTCCCGGTGCAGTGCTCCAGCTCCCCTGTCAATGGTGAGTCTCTTCCCACGTCATCTCCATGAGGAAGATTGAGATATGGTTCTGTATGCATATTCCTATCACGGTTCCTTCATCTTTGTCTCTCTCTTTTTTGGGGAGTCAGAATCTGCTGTGTGCGCTTCAGTGACAAGGTAAGTGGCCCATCAGCAAATTATCTTGGCAGCGTTTTCCCTTGGGAGTCATGCTGGTTTGTTAGGGATGTCACTTGGGGTAGCAGGAAGCCTCTGAAACCAGGTTTAGCATCTTCCTCCCCACTAAGTCCCAGGGTTGCCTGTGGATGGGGAGTGCACTAGTGCTCACTGAAACAGTGAAGGGAGAACGCCTTACTGGGGCTCTGTGTCTGTGCAGGACAAAGAAAGGCAGGGCAAGTCCCTGGTGTGTCAGCCAGCCTGACGCGGTGGGGATTTACGGCTCTGAGAGCCTTGGCATTGGTGCTGAGCTTTGCTTAGCTGGCAGAAGGGGCCTAAGGCACACAGGTCCACGTGAAGCCTGCATTGAACTTGATTTCTACCTAAGGGTCAACAGTTTACAAGTACCTGCTCCCAAACCGTGCCAGCAAATAATTCTCATCGCTTGTGTTGTTTGTTCTGTATTTGTTACGTGGGCTGTGCCTCGTTGTTATGGCTCCCGGGCATTGCTCCTGTCCCCAGCGGGTGGGCTGGACCCTTTACACGGTGTGGCTAATCCCTGCTGTGCCTGAACCAAACTGCCTAAAAGCACGGGGTCAGGGTCATTCACAAACTTTTGCTGGCTGCCAGGGCTTGGGATCTGCATGTGCAGGCAGTGCCAGCTCCCAGCCAGTTCTGCCCTGAGCTGCCACAGCCTGGGGCAGCTGCCACGGAGGCGATGTCTTTGCTTTCTTCCCTCAGTGTCAGCCAAGAGATGCTTCTTGAGGTAGCCCATGGCCAAGCCTCCCCGTGCAGCCTCACTTTCGGTCAATACGCCTGTGCACAGGTAACAGCCCCTTTTTTTCGTGAGCGAGTGTGGTGTTTTCCTTGGCAGTGGTGCCGTTTCTAGCTTAAAATCAGTCCCACTCTTGAGTGTGAGTGGGGTGGCCAAAGCCTTGTGCTTGGGCTCTGGGTTGTCGAGGTTTCCCTCACAAGACGGCGAAGGGATGGGGTCAAACACACAGAGACCCGCGTCATGAGGCTCGAGTGCCTACACCACCATTGGGGCTCTCTGTGGAAGTGGGTGATGCTTTCTTTTCCAAACCTCTCCAGTGAAAGTGGGACAAAGGAGGTTTCCAAGACAAATTGGCTCTTAGGAACTGGCATCATAGCGTTGAAGCAAATCTCTGCGTGAGAGTAACCCTGGTCCATTGGGGTAAACCATAATAAAAAGTGGTAAAAACACAACAGAAAGTGGTTCCAGTGTGGAAAATGACACCTGGAATATTACAGGTATACTTCCTTTCCTGCTTTTGTCATTACCCTGAAGTTGCTGTGCTGCCAGGAATTGCAGTTGAATTGTCAACGGTTTGTATTTTCCCATAAAAGTTTCTAAGAAAAAGATGTCATTTCTTCAAATATTCATTGGTTTGTTTTTTTGGGGGGGATTTTGTCATTGAAAAATGTTTCTGGGATGAGAAAGTTCCCTGTGGAAGAATCCACTTTGATCAAATGGCCTTTTTTTGTTGTTGTTTTTTGGTAGAAAACCATTTTGAATAAAATTTAAAGCCCCCCTTTGCTAGAGGGCACACAGATTAGGTAACAGAAGGATCACCCAGTGTTTGGAACGGGGTAAATTCAGACTGGCTTCAAGTCAGTGTAAATCTGCCTTTCTTTTGACTCTTCTGTCAGCAGGTTTCATCATCTTACAGTGCTGAATGCTGACGTGTAGGGGAGCTTGTGGAGCAGACCTGAGGGAGATTGCACGCTGCAGCATCTCTGAATGTGACACACCTTTTCATATCTCTCTTTGGATTTCCCTTTTTCAGAGTGCTTGGCTCCAGAACCTTCAGGATGATTTCCTCATATCCTTATATTCTTGCCTCGCCCCTAAATCTGTCAGTGCCATGGATCCAGAATACTCCGTCCTGTTCTTTTCCAGATATGATGTTAAGAAGCTTGTAGCTGCCCTGGCTATGTTCAGCCAACAGGTGCGTATCACATATCCAACTATTTGTTCCCCTCTAATGCCAGGGGAAGGCTTTAATTAACATTACATTATTTTCTTGCTGGGAAGACAGAAGTAACAACCCTGAGTTCATGTAGGTTAGCTGTTGCTGATTGCAGTGGCAACACAGACCTGGGATTCTGATGGGAATTAGGGGCCGACTGTACTTGAATTCCATTAAATATTGCTGTGGTGGAAGAGTCGCTATCCAGAGAGGGGATTATTGCCAGGGGCAAATCTGTACGTAACGTTCAGATTCACAGGGATTTCTGTTAATGTTTTAGAAGTCCATATTCACTTGAATTCATGAGTTTCTTCTCATCTCTTGCCTTCAGTTTTCTCAGGTACCTCTTTCTCTCGAGTGGAACATGATCTTCATTAACGGCCTGTGGGAGAAGATGTTGCAAGTACCTAATATTGCCAGCCCACCCGTCTTGTCTCAGTGGGTCCATGAGGGGCTTCAGCCATTCCTGGTCAAACCCGAGGTCTTTGCTTGCCTCCATGACAAAACCGTGTCGTGCGAGACGTTTCGAACGATGTAAGTGCCAAACACAAACGTCGTTTCAGTCCCGTGTCGCTGACGTAGCAAAGGGGCCTTTACTCCAGCCTCCCAAAACCAGGGGTTGAGCCTTGTAAGCACTGTGAACTGATGGAGGCCCAGGCAGGGTTTTGGGGCTCCCTCCAAGGCTTTGTAACGCCTCTGGATCAGTCAGCACGGGCAGTGATGCTGGTAGCTCTGCCTTCCCAAAGCAGCATTGCAGGATTGGCAGTGTGGCCCCCGGATGAGCAGGGGGGCTGTTGTGAAGGGATGTCACACTGGTAGCTTTGAAAAGGGATGTGATTGATAATAATACTCGTTTTCAAATAACAGCCGTTTCTGTGAGAATCCAACCCTGCCAGGTTTGACTTCATCTGTCTTTCTTACCCACCTCAGAGTCGCTGCCCTGAATGGCATATATTCTGACCTTTCAGTGGAAGAACAGAGGAATCTTTACACCGGGATCAAATACTATCTCCTCCAGGATGGTAAATGATTTGATTTTCCTTAAGAAAAAACAGAATGCTTTGAGCCACTGACCTATGCTACAACATCAGCTGCAATATGTTAATGAGCTGAGGCTTCACAGGTCTTTGTCAGTTTGTATTGTCTCTTCAGTGGAAATAGGTTGGGAATATGGCAGTGACAAGTGATACCAGGAATTATTTCCCTGTCTGAAGGCTTTATTAATCCAGGATTTTTATAAATCTGCACAGTCAGTCCTACGCTGACTTGCTTCCTGTGCAAATGGCATTTACTGCCGCTGTTGTGAGCCAGCGGTGCAGGGTTTGGTTCTGAGAGCTCGGAAGGGGGACCCAGGAGGACACGCCCCTGTCTCCAGGCAGGGGCTTGCATGCAGAAATAATGTCCTGCAAAAAGTTTTGGGCAGATTTGAAGAAAGAGACTGGTGATGACATATTTGGAGGGCAGGGAAAGAACAAGGCATCTGCCCTGTCCCATGTGCATTTGCAGTCTGATTGCACACACACGCGGGTTTGAGCGTCATGTGGGATCAGAGGCACTTGGGGAGCTCCCTTCTGACAGAGTTCTCTGAGGACCCAAGCCTGTTCCTCACTCAGAAATCTCCAGTCTCCACCGATGGCCTGATGTGGTGCAAGTCTGATTTTACAGTGTCTGCCTGTTTTGCAGGATCAAACCAAAAGTGCTACAATCCAGCCATTCCAGGTCTCAATTCCACTGCTTGGTTTGAAAATTATCTCGGATCCTTTTTGGAGCATGCTACTGTTGAAGACCTGCAGCTTTTCGGTGATGAACCAACAGTAAGTGCAGGCTCGTGATGGTGATGAAGAACCTGCAGTCTGCAAAATACTCGATGCCTGGGAGGTCTATGCCCTGACCAAAATTCATGGAGATGCTGCTAACAGGAACATTTTCTTGTTTATTTATGGTGAACACTCACTTCAGTTCTTATTTTAACCCCATCATGATTTCTTGTGATAAGAGGCCCTTGCACAGAAGTTGGTTTTACACAGGTAATTCTGCAGAGAGCAAACTCTGAGGATCAAGCCCAAACTTTATCTCAAGTCCAGACCAATGTCCAGGCCTGGTTTAGTGAATGACTGTACCAGGCCCGTGTGTGTGAGCGCTGCTGTAGGGGCAGGGTCACATCCTCCCACCTGTGCGCCTTACACACCCTCAGAGTGCAAAGATAAATAAAACAAGGTGCCAGTGTATTACTTAATAATAAATTACTGAATAATAAATGTCCTCACAACTTTAAAGCCAGGTGAAAAACCCTTATTGCTTGAAGTGAGGTTTGTTCAAACTGTCCCAAGTGACTGTCAGGTGTGAAGCATCCATCTAAATTACTTCTTTGTTTTTTTTTTTCCCCCATGTCAACACCCTTAGCTTCAAAAATTTGCCATGGATCCGGTCAATATGCAGATGATCAGCAACCTCACCTTGCTCCGGGAGACGGCTGTGTACTACACCTCGCTACTCACCTCTGCACCTGGTTTTCCCTTATCGAGGTACCTGACCTCAATTCCTACCTGACTTACAGTTTAGCATGGTACCACAACTTAGCAAAAGTTTGCTGAGTGGTGATGCTGATGGCTGCTTCCGTGAAACCATTAAAGCACTTTTCTGCTCCTCAAATCATGGCACTGCACTTCATCTTGGGGAGGGCCTGACGACAAGTTCCAGGTCTTGGGAAAGGACTGGCATGCAGTGCCAGCCACAACTGATGACCGGCAGCACATCTTGCCTGTTTTTGCAGTTTAGCCTGACACAGCAGTGCTCTCTGTAAACGAGAGCATCGGCATCGTCAGAGCTAAAATGGATCAGGGGAAATGTGCACTGGGAAAGGGCATCCATTGGGAAAAAGAGGGAAAGGTCTGACAGAGCCACTGTCTATCACACTGGCAACCTCTCCTTGTCTCCCCCCTGCAGTCTGCCAGACAGATTTGTTTGCTACTTGAGCCCCTCGGCAGTGAGCAGCCTGAGCAGGGACGACGCTTTGAGCTTGGCCCAGCGAATCACTAAGAACTGCCCATCGAACCTGACGCACAGAGGAATAACTGGAGAGCGAGCTCCCTCCTCCCTGACGACAGAGGAACTGCAGGTAATCTCCCGTCAGCCCCACGCTCAGTTCTTCATTAACCTGAACAAAATCTGTGAGGGTTGAGGGTTCAACTCGCATGCCTCCGCTTGTGTACGCTCCTGTAGGTCATCCTGATTTTTTTTTTAATAATCTGAAAATCCTCAGTGGGCGGAGGCAGCCCATCAACAGGCTTCATCGCTCAAGTTTGGGGCAGAAAGTCCAGTGATTTAAGACACACATTTAAGGCTGTAGGATCCAACAGGCTCACCTCATTGCTCCTGACTTTTTCTTGTCTGTGTGGGACCTTTTCAGGTTGCGTCCTCTTTGGTGAGGAAGTTTGAGCATTTCCCTCCTGCGATCCTGCGTGCATTGGGCCAGGCTGCGGTTGGGCTGTCTGTATCCGACATTGAAAACAGCATCACTGATGAAGACCTTGAAGCCTCTATTCCCGCCCTGGGTAAAGTTTCCGGCTGGAACGCTGAGCAGTCCAGCACTATTATCAACAAACTGCTCAGCTCTGGCTATCAGGTACCGAGGATATGGTCCGCGAATGCACCCCACGCCTGGTATAGCTGGCTGCAAGCACATGATGTTTGGCCCTTCACGTACTCATGCCTGCGTGTATTACCTTGCAGATCCCGAATGGACAGAGCCTGGCGACGTTGGGGAGCTTGATGGCTGGCCTCAACAGCAGCACGCTTCAAAGTCTGTCTCCAGAAGTGATCTTAGAAGCTATTCAGTTGCCTGAGTTTGTTCAGCAACTGGTGACCCTGCCCTCTGCTCTGAAAATGGCATTTGTGGAAAAGGTGAAGTTGTTATTCTCTTCAGGCACCATAAATTAGCAAAGCTCTGGTGACTCAGAGCCAAGAACACTGGTTACCTGGGGCCAGGCATTGACACACACCTGCACACCCAGACAGCATTCCCTCGGGGGTGTTTGTTATTGCCACACAGAGCGTGCAGCAGGACAGGCATCTCAAGTCCCTGTCACTGTGCCTGCCAAGATGTCCTTGGCTGCCAGCCAGCGTGTCCTGTGAGCCTCCTGGGCAGGAGGGCAGAGGAGACGGTTGTCTTATGGGGTGCTCCTAGATACTGCCCACTGACTTGAAATGATGCTCTCAGAGAAAGGATGTTGTTGTGGTTTGGAGTGAGACCATGTGAGAAGTGAAGGTGGCTTAGTAAATCCCTTTTAGGCTAGAGTCATCCTCCAGCAATGCAGTATTTCCTTCCCTCATGTGATTGTGTAGGATTTAGACACGTCTTTGCCCTTTTTCTCAATGTGACTTTAGCCTTCAAGTTGCATGTGCAGCATTCAAGTTTGTTGATACTCATCACTCAACAAATAATTCCTCCTCCCTCCGGTAGGAAGGGCTCTGACCTGTGTTTGGCACCAGAGGCCCTGCCTGTGGCATGTTCTGGGACAACGGGGCTGCCAGGGCTCTGTGTGAAGCTTTAGGGAAATAACAGGATTGTTCAGCAATGTGCCTTCGGTGAGCTGAAACACTGCTTGGCTTGGCAGAGGGGAAAGACGTGTCACTGCTTTCTGACTGGTGCAATGTTTTTGGGGCATGGAGCCTGGAGGTGGGAAAGGGATAAGAGACGGGATCGTTCCCATTCATCAGGACCCCCGGTATTAGCTCCCAGCAGCTCTGCCAGGCTGATGAATATGTCAAACAGGAAATAGTTCAGTGTTGGATGTCTGAGAAATGCCCACATGATCAGCAGGGGAGTTTGCCTGGCTTCTTTCCCATTCATTATTTCTTCTCCAGCAATTGTTTATTTTGGCCACGGTGTTTGAATTAACCCTTTTCTTTCTTTTTTTTTTTAAAAAGATTTCCTCCAGTGTAGACCACCCTGCTGACCTGGTTAAATACATCCCTGATGCTCTGGCCAGTTACATTCCAAAATTTTTGCTTGTTTTTGGGGAAAAGAAGCCCAGCGTTCAGGATCTCAACAGTAAACCGTGGACCCGAGAACAGGTAACGCGCTAGCGGCTTGCGTCCTCCTTACCCCGCAGCGTCAGCCTTGGGCGGAAGGAGCTCGCTTTGCAATTCCCCCTGAAAATACAGGTGAAAGTTGCGGAGGAGCACGGTAAAACACTGACGCTCTGGCTTTGCTTCACAGGCTGCCATGTTTTTCAGTGATGTGATACAGGCAGAGCCTGACTTCAGCAGGTAGCGTTTTTCTTCTTTCCTTCCATTTTCCACGTTTGCGTTTGCTTTGATTGCAGTTTTTGGGTTCCCTCTGGTGTGTGTGGCAGACCCACTGCGTTCAATCCGTAGCGACGGATGGGGAATGCCATGCAAACCCAAACATGGGCACTAACATCAGGATTTACCAGGGTGTCAGCTGTAAAATATACCCGGAAGCCAGACTCGCTTTCTGAAACGCTGCTGCCGGTTCAGACTGGAGCCTTGCTTCTGACCGCCTCTGTGCAGGGCGTTTCTGGTCAGAAAATATGCTATTCCAGGGATTAAAGTTAGCTGGGCTGATAGATGTTTATGTCAGCTTTCGTGAGGTGAAAAATTAAGAAAACCATGATACACGTCTGGAAGAACACTGGAGGTGACATCAGTGCCCTGCTGATTTTGCAATAGAGGCTTTTCCATATAGAAAGCATTTCAAGTTTTAAGGACCTCTCCCCAAGCTCTCCCAGGCTGTCCAAACCGGGTTCAGTGATGAGGATCTGCACAGCTCCACTTCACTTTCAGTGTGTGGTGTGTATTCAAAACACAAGGAGGAGACGGATCGTGTAAAATCAGGATACAGCAGTACGGCATGGGGTGGAGAGCTTGTCCCTGCACTTCTGCCTCGTGAGGAGTGTCGGGATTATGTTCATCTGACCAATGATGGCTTCTTGGACTCCCACGTAGGGCAGGACTAGCAATTTTGACGGGATGGAGTTTGGAGACCGTTAAGCTTTGAGAATGGGGGAGGTTTATGCTTGCTTTGTTTGCCATTATATATGATGATCAGCACTGAATTTTCTCCTGGAGTCCTTGCCCCTCTGGTTTGCTTTGTGTGCCCGTTCAGGCTTTCCCCGTCAGTCCTCCAAGGCTTCACCTGCGCAGCTGTCAGTGAGATGGAAGCAGAAAGACTTCAGGAGCTGGCCAGAGTCATGAAGGAGAAGAATGTCAAGCTGGGAGGAGACCAGGTCAGTTCATGTGTTACAAAATGCCGTGTTTGATGTTGCCATGAAGATAGCAATGAGGATTGTTGGGCAAGAACAAAACCACTTCCAGCTTAGGGCACTAGACCAAATGTAGCTGGTCCTGGGTCTCCATCCCATGGGTCTGAATTTCCCCGAAGAGAGAAGTCAAAACCAGTTGGCTGGGTTTCTCAGGAACCAAACCCTCTGCTTGCTGTCTTGCATTTTTCTTACTTTTGGAGCAGAGTAAAATCTTTATATTTGTTTAATTTTTTCTCAAGTTTTCATGCTGGTTTTTCTTCCTTCGATGTAAACTGTGGTGTCCTTTCAGCTGAGTTGCTTAGTGAAGATGGTGACGCTGCATGGGATTCCCAAGGATTTAGATAACTATCCTAAAGACCTGTTGTTGTTTTTAAGGTAACTGTGCTATGGTTCTCATGTTGTTGCCTTAGTATTTAGGGGGGGAAAGAGCTATTACTTCACAGCCTAGCTGGTAATGACTACTTCATGTTTGATGTACAGGTCAAACTTGTTCAGGCCTCCTTCAGGGAAAGAAAGAAATCAGGTTGCAGAAAGCTTTTAGAGGGGTTTTGGGTTCTTTCAGATTTAACCATAATATAAGCAGCATGAAGCTTTTCCCAAATGTGTCTGTTGGGATGTGAAACCAGTATGTGGTTTTAGTATTTCCTGGCTTCTGTGAATGTGCTTTTCTCTTACAACCTTGAAGAAAGCAGACAGTAGAGTGGATTTCTTTGGTCCAGTAGCCACCCACTGTGGTTCTGTATCCAGATCCTGGAACAATTTTAAGCTGAGCCTCACACTAGATTCCTTAAGGTGAAAATGAATTTCTAAAATATGTGGAATAGGATCTTTGGGAAGAACAACTGCATAGAGTTTAGTGTGCAGACGTGGAAGATGTTATACTGGACACAGTATATGTCCAGCAGCCTTGAACCTGACCAGCCACTTGATATCGTTCACTAGAAATCATGGAGTGTTTGTCTTTCTAGCCCTTCAGACTATGCAGCGACAGGAAGCTGTAGGCAGTACTTCACTAATATTGGGAAAGCGAATCTTGATGTTCTGCAGAGAGAGTCACCTCAGCGGAAACAGCTGCTCCAGGAGGCGTTGGCATGTTTGGTACGTGGTGGGTGGTGAGGGGACAGCTCTGCACAAGGCTGGGGAGAACCTGGGGTTCAAGGATGCTCTTCTGCAGCAGCATCCAGCTCTGTTTCATGCCTCTGACTTGTATTACTTCAGAAAATTCCTGGCGCACGAGTAAATGAAGAAAATGCAGAGATTCTGGGACATCTGGTCTGTGACCTGGGTGCAGAATACATCAGAAGTTCTGGTGGGAGTTTGGTGAAGCAGTTAAGGCAGTGTGACTCTTTCCTGCCTGATCAAGAAGAGGCTGTTAGGAGTGTCATCAGCAGTGGTAACACTACATTTGGGTATGAACTGTTCTTCTGAGCATCAGCAAAACAGTTCCCTTGAACTGAACCATTGTCCTATTAAGACCTGAGTGATCTCCAGCTAACCAGCTTGATCAGAAACTTCTGAATGTCACATCGGGCCTTTTACATTGCTTTAGTTGAACTTCTTTCAGCTGAGCAGTTTGGCTGGAATTCCACTGAAAAACACATTGTCGCCTCTGTGCCTTACTGGCTGTAGTTATGAAAGCCTTTCCTCTGGTTTATTTTTCATCAACCAAACTTCCTGGAGACTGTCCCGATGATCATGGCTGGGCTCTAGCTTTTTGTCGGCCACTGACGTTCAGAAAGCGTTCTGTTTCCACCTGTCAAACCGAATGATGCTTGATAAATCCCTGGCTACATCTAACAGGGGCATTGCCCAGGGAGGGCAAAATGTTTTACCTTCCCGTGTCAAATGCCCTGAGATCTCGGCACTGAATTGGGCGGTAGTAAGCAATAGATATTCTTTGGGTTTCATGCTTAAGAAAGCAACGTGTTAAATGCCATTTTCCCATCCAGGTGCCCTTCCTCACATTCCTAACAATGGCTCCTGCTCTGGTGGAATGGAGTTTTGTGTAACAGGAAGTGATCAAGAAGTTTTAGGTTTTAAATCTTGTATTTTCTTAAGTTCAGATGTTACAAGGGCATAATCCTGGCAACTTTTAAGGTGGTTTGTTTGGGTTTTTTTCTTTTATCCTTTCTTGAAAGCTGATACCTGCTAATTTTTGCATGCAGGCCTCCTGCAGCATGGTCAGCGTTTACCTTGAATGAGCTGAGTGGCTTGATTCCTGTATTTGGTCACAGCATCTTGCAGAAGATCCCCAAGGTGGGTTGTTCAGAGGTATGGGGAGTTTGGGAAGGACCCCTAGGTCCTGCAGTATGGAAGAAGTCTGATGGAGGTTGCTCAGCCAGTATGTTTTCAGTAGTGTCTCCATCTAAAAGTGGTGCCAGAGGAGTTGGATGGTCCATGGGGAGTAAGGGTTGATCAAGCTGAGAGCCTGGAACCACAAATGGGGATTGCTGACATCCTCTTTCTGCAACTGTTGGAAGAATACCAGAGGTGGAAAGCAGTAGTAACTATATACAGTGCTTTGTGAGGAGGTAAAATAATTTATGGGGTGTGGGGTATGATAGAGTTTAAACATTTAGAAATTTGCCTTTGGCTCACCAAGGAAAGACCTGTCTATAAGAGGAGGTCTGCAGCCTGTAGGACTTTAACAATGAAGTTTCCTGTCTGAGTAGCAACGTGTTACGCTGGTGATACGCCCAAGATTGCAATACCCTCCCGATGAAACATTTTCTTTGCAGAATGCTTTAACAGTTTGGCTGAGAAACTTCGCACAGGATTCAGCTCTGTCGAGGGAGCAGCTGGCCACTGTTGTTGAAGAACTCCTGCCTACGAGGCACAAGCGTGCCGACGGTAAGGGAGCTTTCTCTGACCCCCCCAGTGGCAGCATCCCCCTGCAGTCAGGGTTGACCCTAGAGCTGTGGGTGTCCCTGAGTATGTCTGTGAAACACTTGGTAGTAGATCACCTGGGGGGGGGGTGGAACCATGACTTTACCCATCTCCAGCAAGGGAGCGTTCAGAGCTTGAAGAAAAAGGATTTATCACTGAGCACAGTCGATAATTGCTTCAACAGGTTGTCCGCCTGGCAAAGAGGTAACAGAGATGGTTTTAAACGATGACTTGATGCCTATTTACTACACACCTGAGGAGTTACACGCTTGCCTGAAGAATGTCTCTCTGGAGAATCACCTCTCTCAGATACTGACCTACCCCTTCAGTGTTGAGCAGTTGGCTGTGCTGAAGAGGGTTCTGGATGAGGTAATGCCAGGCTGGAAAATACCGAATTATCTACTGATGAGATTGCTGAGGGACCTGTCCAGTTGAGTTTAAATATTTCCAAGCACTGAGACTCTTACCACCTCTCTGGGCTCCTCTTCCAATGTTTGACCACTTTTACTATGAGAATATGTATTTCTTAATATCTAATGAGAATTTTCATAGAATCACAGACTAGTTTGGGTGGGAAGGGACCTTAAAGCCCCCCCAGTCCCACCCCCTGCCATGGGCAGGGACACCTTCCACTAGACCAGGTTGCTCCACGCCTCATCCAAGCCTGGCCTTGGACACTTCCAGGGATGAGGCATCCACAGCTTCTCTGGGCAACCTGTCACAGTGCCTCCCCACCCTCTGCGGGAAGAATTTCTTCCTTATATCTAATCTAAATCTACCCACTTTCAATTTAAAGCCATTGCCCCTTGTCCTGTTTTCAACTCCTGGTGGCCCTGATCCTGTCACTGCACCTCTAGGAATTGTGTGACTCCATCCTCCCTCTAATCTTCTATAAGATAGTTGAAGACAGTAATAAAATCCTCACTTAGTCTTCTCTTTGACTGAAAAACCCAACTCCCTCAGCCCCACTACCCCACTTTGTATGATGTCTGCTTCTGCCCCACCTACCCCCCAACCCCTCTGCTAGATTTGCTGGGCTTTGTCAAAGTCTTTCTTATACCAGGAGCCCAAAACTGGATGTAGTAGCCAGATGGGGTCTCACGAGTGCCAGCCAAATGGAGGCACCTGCTGGCTGCGCTGCTTCTAGGGAGCCCCAGGATTTGATTAGCCTTCACCACTGCCAGGCATTCTGCCCACTCCGATCTGTGTTGAGTCAATGCACAGCGCTTCAGGTTTTGGTCCTTCCCCTGGAGCCTGCTTGCCTGAGCTATCAAGCAGAGAAAGGAGAGAGAAGCTTCTGGAATCTCGCTGGCTTTGGTTTTTTACTCCTTGCAGACCTTTTGGGGTTTTTCACCTGAATTTTGCAAAGAGCAAAAATTCATAAGCACAGGCATGATAATGGGTATTCATAGCATTAACAGCGGTCTCTCCACAGATGTATCCTGATGGGTATCCTCAAAGGCTGCTCCCCAACCTGAGCACTCTCCTTTTTTTCATCACCCCGGAGGACATTACCAAATGGAAGATAACTTCAGCTGACACGCTGGCTGCCTTGCTAGAAAATCAGCCCTCTGATGCTCAGGTGGGGATTTGGGTTGGCTTCCTGGTTTGGGAGCTGCTGGTTTAGGACTAGTTTAATGCATTCAAAGACGATTGAACCCGCTTCAGGTCCAAACAAATACACTTGAAATTATTCAAGTTTCATTTTGTAATTACTGCATTTGTTCTTCTTTTGAGGATGAAACCATAAATTCTGGTTCAAATTAACTTTGGAAACAATGAAAATGTATTCCTAGGCATCTGCAATCATCGGACGATATGTTGGCTTGGGAAATGCCTTGAATGCCACTGCGCTGAACGCCATTGGTATGAAATACATCTGCCTCCTAAATGAGACCGAGCTGAACACCATAGACTCCGACAGCTTGAAGTGAGTCAAACGTTATGCTGCTGTTGGCTTCCTGCAAAAGCACTTTCCCGTTGGCTGGTGCCGTTGCCTCCTCTCTCCGCTCAGTGAAAGGAAGTCTGGGAAGCAGCTCAGTACCTGCTCTGTGTCCAGGTTTAAAAGTCTATTGTTCCGCGGCCTGCCAGGAAGGGCTCAGATTTGCAGTCAAACACTCTTTGTTGCACCTCAGCTGACAGCAGGTACGGGCTGCATGCCTGCCTCTGTCTAGAGGCAACAGAGAGATAACTAAAGCTAATGTAAATTCCTTCAGAAGACTGCTACGTGACGTTAATTAAATAAGTACATCTCTGCGAACACGTAAACTTACGCCCACCAACAGAGTCGTCACAGCTTGAGAGACTGAACCGTTACTTTTTTCACTTAGCTTCTTTCCATGCTGCTTTCATCTCCTGGGAAACGCCCAGGATTGTACAGGAGAAGAGCAGGTGACCTGTCCTGTGGAGAGAATCCCAGAGGAATACTCAGAGCACTTAAAAATATATTCCATTTGTAAATACTAAAAACTTTCTCTCCCTAAATCTTCTTTTTTCTGCAGACCGGTATCTCTGAATGTTTCGGCCTGTTCACAGATCACGAAAGACATCTTGTATCTTAAAGCTAAACGTGCTTTCTCGGCCCAGCGCAATGTACCTGCCTACTATGAGCTTATTCAGCCATATCTAGGTGCGTAACAGAACGGTGTGGTACGGGGAGAGAGAGAGGTCTTAGCCAGAACTTCAGTGGGTATCAGATACCATCTGAGATTTGGCAATTTTCAAAGCCAAGTTGTTAAAAGGTTTGGAGAGTTTTGGGTCTCTTCCAACTTGTAGATGGCATAACATGTTCTTGAAAGATTCCATACCCAATTTAAAGTTACCCAAATCAATTGCCCGACTGTCACAGGGAAAATCAAACTCCTGACTTCTGGGATGGGTAAGATCTGCTAGGTCCATGAGAAATCCAGCTGCTAATTCTTGGTGCTGACCTCGCAGCCCTTCTCCGTGTCACAAACCAGAGATTTTCCCCTGTTAAGCCAAGAATATATTCACAGCCTGAGCAAACTTTTCGTACCCCTCTGTCTAGCGTCTGGCATTGTCACAGATGGGTTTAGAGGGCAATACCTGCCAGCAAAATGCAGTAGCATCCGTATATTTTGCAGTTGGAACTCACTCCATAACCTCCAGCCTAATAAATTTTGGAGACATCACTGTAGCTCCAGCTTACACAGATACAGAGCACTGCTCATCCGAGGGTCTCCTCCACGCGCTGATGGACTTTCTCTTGTGTCCCAGGGGGCGCTCCTGCTGTGGATCTCCAAGCTCTAAGCAAGGACAATGTGAACATGAACATTAGTACTTTCGTGGCGTTAAGGAGAGACTCTTTGATGGTGAGCTGAATCTTGAAATTATTGGACTCTTCGCTTTCTTGTCACGCTAAGCAGTTGGGTTTGGTTGCGTTGTCCGTTGGTGTCAATCAGGGGTCACTGTCAAATTCAGAATGATGCTAGACCATCAGAGAAAGTGGAGAACTGGCCTGAAACTTCTTGAAAAACGTGAATTGGAGTCATACGTGAATGTTTAGTCAGGCTTGCCAGGGAATTTCTTCAGAGCAGGCTCCCATAGCATAGTGCCAGGAGCAGGGGACAGGCACCCACTAGACTACAGTCCTCAGCTATGTGACAATGCTTTTAACTACAGTGTTAGCAGTATCATCAATTTTGGAAGAAGACCAGTGACTTGGGCAGGGGCTGGGGCTCCCATGTGTGTTTAGGAGACTTGTCATCAGAGGATAACAGAAACAGGCTTTGAGGAACCATTGTGTTCATTCCCCTTACGGAAGGAAAGAGGGTCCCAGCTGAAACCACTCACCAGAAATTTGCAGCTTCATAGAATCACGGAGTGGTTTGGGTGGGGAGGGACCTTAAAGCCCCCCTGGTGCCACCCCCTGCCATGGGCAGGGACACCTTCCACTAGACAAGGTTGCTCCAAGCCTCATCCAGCCTGGCCTTGGACACTTCCAGGGATGGGGCATCCACAGCTTCTCTGGGCAACCTGTCCCAGTGCCTCCCCACCCTCTCCGGGAAAAATTCCTTCCTTATGTCCCATCTCAGTCTCCCTCTTTCCATTCAAACCCATTACCCCTTGTCCTGTCACTCCCTGCCCTTGGAAAAAGCCCCCCCCTCCAGCTTTCTTGCAGCCCCCCAGGCACTGGAAGGGGCTCTAAGGTCTCCTGGGAGACCATCCTTTTTCTTCAGACTTCTGCTAATAGAAACCTCATTGGTTCCTTGGCCAGAGATGTTGTTTCTAGTCCTGCATTTACATCTGTAACTCTTGCACTTTGATTTCTCCTAGAGCCTGACAATTCCCGAGGTTTGGGGCTTGCTAGGGATAAATTTCCGAGATCTGAGGAAATGGCAGAACAAGTCTCCCATCCGGGAGTGGGTCCAAAAGCAAAAACAAATGGATCTGGATAATCTGCACACTGGGCTCACTGGAGGAACACAAGAAGGCTACATGAACATCGTCACGCCCAAATTTCAGCGTACGTAGCGTGTTGGGACTTCTGATTGTTGTGATTTAAGTATTTATTTTGGGATTACAGCCAGGGGAACAACTGCCGTATCGGACCAAGGGGCTGTCTGTACGAGAGGAGTGAGTGCACTAAGCTGATGTAGCTCCTGGGACCCTGAGTCAGGGCCTTGCTGAAGGAAGTGTGGCCTTGGCCAAACAGCTCTGTTCCTGCTCTCAGCAGGGCTTGTGCCAAGGCCCTGGAAAGTCCTGCTGGCTGCTTTTGTGCGGAGAGAGCAGAGGCTGTTGGGCTGGGCTACTGCAGACCCCTCCCAGTGTCACTTGTCACTGCCCACCCACCCAGCCCCAGTAAAACACATTGGGCAGTCCTCACCACCTCCTGGCATTGAGGGGCACCAAGTTCTGTTCTGCCATGGAGCCTTAAGCCTTGCAGAGCAAATTCTGGGTCCGAGATGAGAAGCAATCCCGTAATCCCACTGAGAGCATCCTTGCTGGTTCAGCTGAGCAAGCACTCCCAGAGCTTCCTCCTCTGCTGTGTTGGGTTTGGGTTGTGTCCTGGTGGTCCCATTAGGGGTGGCTGTTTACCAGTTAGAAAGCCAAAGATCTTCCCTGGATGTGGCATGGAGAGATGTTCCCCTCCATGGGGTTGCTGATCTCTTGGCACTGACATCCCCTCTCTTCTTCTAGCACCATCCTCAGCATCTCTGGGTGCTGTGGCCATGACACTCCACCTCCTGCCTGCTCTGCTTATCAGCCTCCTGATGACGTTGGTCTTGTCTTGAAAATCTTCCCTCAAGAGAAGACAAGGGGAGGGGGACCGGCCTGTCACCTGCTCTGAGGCCTCTTGGGCACAGCCATGCTGGGGGTGAGGGGTGCTAGCAGGCTACTGCTCTGCAGCCCAGGGTTCACTTTTAGGTACTTTTCTCTTTCAAATCTCTCAAACATAAATCAGTGTCTCTCTGAAGGGAAGGTTGCAGACTCTTCAGAGCAGGATCTTTGCCTTTTGTCCAGACCGAGCCCAGGTGAGGCCCAGCCATGTCAGTGCAGCGTAATCAACGCCAGTGTTGTACTGCGCGGCCCTGGCCGCTTTGGGGGTGAGCACGTTGGCTGCTCTGCACGTTAACGATTACGTTTCTGCAAGAGCCTCATCTCTTGGCACTGCCAACGCCTCTGAGCGGGAGCGAAGCTTTCTGGCTCGTTGTAAATAAATAATGAAACAAAGTAAAACCGCCCAAAGCAAGAGTTGCTATTGTCCTTTCTTCGTTCAGACTGATGGCACCTTCCTGTCTGTGTGTGTCGCTCCAGAGGGAACGGTCAGGAACACCAGACGTGCCTGTTACTGACTCAGGGCTGAGGCTGTTCTCAGCTTCCTCTTGGGGAGGGTATAAAAGAATCTGCGTAAGATTTCCAACCCTTTTTTCACCCCATGGGAATTTCTGTCCAAAAGAGCCTCAGTGTCCCCTGTAACCAGCCCCTGAAGTCCCCCTTCTCCCCCAGGAGGAGAGCCGGCCTGCGAAGACGTGGTTGATGTTCGTTGCTCACGCTTTACGCGAGGAGAACAGGACAACCTGGTCTGTTCTTCATGGTAGGCTTCTGGGGGGACGAGAGACAATGCCACTGCCGGCATCCAGGGGTGCTGGGGCACCTGCTGGGGTGGGAGAGAGCCCAGGGAGGTAGGACAGTGCATTTTGCAGCACTGATCCCCTGGTAGAAACCTCGGTTTGCTGCTTCATGCCTTGACTCGCTCACCAAATGACCCCTTAGCCCGAGGAGAACGAAACCAGTGGGTGGAGGATCTGCCAGTTGGAGGCAGGAACTCTTGGAGTAGGGCTATGGGGGAAGAGACACTGGCCAGTGAAGGCACAGCGAAGGAAAGGGAAACGGTTCAGATCTCAGCTGGGTAGAAAAACTATGATACGAAGCGCTGAACACATGAACGAACACACCTGATTAGGGGAAAAAGAAAGGTTGATTGGTGGTTTATTATATAGCATTGCACCAGTAATCGAGATAAACGATCTTCAGTTAATCCTCCTCCAACTAGGCTTGGTGTAGTTTGAGCAAATCTTCATCAGAAATCTCTGAAGTTGATGAAACAAGTGAAACATGACGTGGTGGATCTCCCAGCTTTCGGACCGGGCCTTGTTCTGCCTCTCTGGCAGCGGCCGCTAACTCCAGCCCCTGACCTGTCCCGCTCCTGCAGCAGATCCCAGTGGGGCTGCGCAGCAGTCAAGTACCACTCTGAGTAAAGCCAGTAGGACTAGGCCTGCTGTGGGCATTAATGCCTTGCCAGACCAGTCGCTAATTAGGATATTGTTATATATAGGGTTATACAGAGCAGGTGGGCAGTGAGTGCTCCTTGGGCTTCTTTAGGCTGGAAAAGGGTCTGTTCAGCTTTTACTGCCCAGCCTCAAAAATAATAAGCAACTTCCGTGCTGGTATCAAATGGCCAAACTCTATTCCTTCCCTGAGTTTCCGGTTGCCAGCAGGGAATTTTCTAGCACCGTTGTTTTGCCGGATGGTGGGGGTGGAAGGAGGGATCGGGTGAGTACGGCGCTGGAGGTGGCGGTGTCAGAGGAGCCCTCGCAGCAGTGAGCTTCCCAGGGCTGCAGTCAGGACGTGCACTAGGCAGGAGGAGAGCCTGGATCCTGACCCTACGGGGAAAGACAGAGGAGAAAGGATTGGATTATGCAGACAAACAGCACGCATCAGCTGTCGGGGCAGCGGGGCTGCTTTGGGATTTGGGTCCCGCAGAGGATCGCATGCATCTGGACAATGAGTAGTAGAGGGGTGCTGCGTGCTCGGAAGGTGATGAGACATCTTACGGTGGTGGGGAGCACTGGGACAGGTTGCCCAGAGAAGCTGTGGATGCCCCATCCCTGGAAGTGTCCAAGGCCAGGCTGGATGAGGCTTGGAGCAACCTGGTCCAGTGGAAGGTGTCCCTGCCCATGGCAGGGGGTGGCACTGGGTGGGTTTTAAGGTCCCTTCCCACCCAAACCATTCCATGATTTTGTGATTCTATGAAGCTGCACCTTGCTGGACTTGAGAGCTCCAGGGATCTGAAGGCAGTGTTCTCCAGAGGTGCTAAACCCCCCAAAGCCCCCCCCCCCTGCCTCTCCAGCCAGCAGTGACTCGGGGTTTCTTGTGCGCAGCAGCACACACCGGTGTTGTGTCTGGCTGGGAACAAGGTGGATCGGCTACTGCTTGTCGGTGCAACCTCCTGCCTCGCCATCAGTTCCTCAGCCTTTCCCGACTCCGAACTTACCAGGCTCAGGGTGCAGGTTGATGTACCCGCCGGGTGTTGGTCTCGGGGGCTCTGGCACGCCCGCAGGTGGCTGTTTAGGGGTCTCGCTGGTGGTGGTGGTGGAAGAGGGGCTGAGG
>NW_010226224.1:41368-41718 GCF_000690775.1 Eurypyga helias
CTGATGTTGTAGTCTTGACCGTGGAGGGGATGACGCTTTTTTGGGTGGAGACAGTGGAGTTGGGAATCAGTGTGGGCTTGTGGGGAGGGGGAGTCACTTCTGTGGCTGCGGTGGCAGCGGGTGCAGAGGTGGCGTTAGGGCTGCTGGGAGCACCGCGGGTGCTCGGGGTGACGGCGTTGTGGGTGGTACCCCCAGCTGCTGGGGGGTTCGTGGGCACCAGTGGGGTGCTGGTGTGGTGGGTCGTAACAGCGGGGGTAGTGTCAACGCCAGTGCTGGTGGTGGCACCACGTGTGACAGCGGGGGGTGGGACGGAGCCGGGAGAAGTGCCGTTGGGGTTGACGGTGGTGAGG
>NW_010226225.1:0-9328 GCF_000690775.1 Eurypyga helias
CCTTTTGGGTTAGAAGTCGCAGGGATGCCAAGTCCAGCCCCTCCTGGGCTCAGCAGCCGAGGAGGGAGGGAAGGAGGGAGAGGAGCCCCATCAAGGCTGGCTTGCTGCAGATCAGACTGAAACCCGCGCTGCGGGAGAAGGTGGAGGTGCCAGCCGGCAGCTGAAACACCGAGGCATCCTGACTTCTCCAGAAAAGATGTCTCTTGGGTTAGCAGCCCCTTGCCATCCCAGTAGCTGAAGTACCAGTTGAGAGAGAGTGAACTGGGGTGTGCTTTCCAGAACAGATGGAAACTCATCCAGGTTTCCGCTTTAGCTTTATCGCTGTGTTTTGGAGGTGATAATTTTAAGCTAACTTGCACCCAGATACACTAGATGTAGAAGAGAGAACATAGCACAAGAAGGGTGGGAAGCAGATACTGAGTCATGACCTTCTTTGAGCAAGAAAACATAGAATAGGAACTAAAGTTTTTTCTAGTTAACTTGAAAAAAGTTTTATCCCTCTTATCTGTTTCCCTAGTCAGATAGAGAAAACACCTTTCTTATTCCAGGCAGTGAGGTTGGAAGCTGCTGTTCTCAGGAGCAGTAGACTCTAGGGTTACTTTGTCAGAACTAAGTTCTGCTAAAAACAAACTATACCCATTTTTTTTTTTAGTTCTGAAACTCTACAGGGGGGTGTATGAAACTTGCCTGGTTTTCAGTTGCTTATAATAAAATTGCTTCTTTAATTTCTGTTGTGCATCTTTATCAGTTCAGCGATTTACTGTGCAGTTCTGTTGACCTAGTGCTAAAACATTCATATAATTTTCCTAGTCTTTAAGCTGTCAGAGCGTGGTTTCTGTGTGTTATTAGAGCACTTTATTTCGTCATCAGTCGTAGGATTCATTTCAGGTAATGTTTTACCTGCCCTGAACTTAGATACCTTGCCTAGCAGTGCCTCTGAGGGTTTTTTTTTTCCTGTAGTCGGTGGAGGTATGTGGATCAAGATGCTGTTCTGCTGTTTCATAATGTAGTGGGTGAATCACTCCTCATGAGTATCTCTGTCCCTCTGAGGAAGATCTAGAAATGCGTGCCCAATTTAGGCTGGACACCAGCCTTTTGGATGGCTGAGGGTGTGTAAGGTGATGTCTGCCTTTACTGAGTCAAGCTGATGAAGCATGTGAGCTGCGTTGTAAATCTAAGTCTATTATTAACTACAGAGATACAGCCCTAGTGTTACTATGTCTTGTGCAGTCTTCAGTATTGTAATATATTAACTTCTCATATACTCTCACCACAGATGAGACACTTAAAATGATAGAGTGAAGATTCTTTAGCCAGTGGAATAATTTACTATTGAGAAAACAATTAAAAAAACCCCTTGATAAAAGTATCGAGAACTTTTTCTTCTTGCATGGTTAAAGCCATCTGTAGTTGCTTAGCACACCTGCTGTTGTTCAGAAAACTTGAACACTGCTTAAAATTGTTCTGTTAAGATTGACAGGAAGGGCCTTTTGAGGAAGATGACGCTGTTCTCTGACAGGGCAGGGGGCCTGGTGTGAAACAGCACGCTCACATAAATGGCCAGACCAGATCTTCGGGAAGATCTGGAAAAATTAAGTCTGTGTCACAAATCTGCACTGATTTAGGCTGGAGGCATTAATGGGATACAGGATAGACAGGTTTGATGGCCCTATACAAAGTCATCAAGGATCTTGTATGAGGAACTTGTCAAGCTTCCAAATCCCAACCTGTGCTGGGGTTACTCCGTTGGTGATGCGTTGTGTGAAAGGTGCCTCTGGAGAAATTGAAGTCCCTGACTTCCGGACACTGGCATATACTGGACCGGGAGATGCACTGGGAGTGACCTGTTGGGGTTAAACAGTGTCAAGTGTCCGAGGATAAGTTTAAGGGAAGGGAAAGGATAAAACGGCCAGCTCTCCCCTTTTCTCAGAAGAGGCCCAGTAAAACACTCCTTCCTGCAGGCATCTTGCAGTGCAGACAACTTCTTATTTTGAAGTTACAGTGGGACTGGAGAGCAATTGCAGATTTATGAAGAGCTCCTTGTATAAAACAGGCTCCAATGTCTGATGTAATCTAGCTACGCTCCCTACATCTATTTTAAGAAGAGATGCAGGGCGTTTCCTACTTACCCAGGCTCTTTCTGCCCAAACTCAGGGTTGTTTTTTATTTTCCTTCGGCTTACCTTTCCTTTGGTCGCTATCGTTTAGTGCAAGTGTAGTGCTGAAATCATGACCTTGTTATTCCCATGGCAATGCTTAGGTTAAGCATCACTGCAGGATCAAGGAGAGTCTGGGCTGAAAGAGCAGATTCTGACAACATAAATCTGTAGCAACGCAAAAGCAATTCCAACAAAGGTATCTCCAGATAGTCTGAATGATCCTCTTGTTCATAAAGACTCTTCACGTCTTTGCAAAATTGTGTTATGCCGTGCCAAGACTAGTCCAAGTAATTTTTTCCCTGTATGTACAGAACAGTTCAGGCTCTCATATCTTAGTACCATCTCCTCCGATTTGTTGGTTAGTCTAATCCTCCTAACTGGTGCGGCATGGCTGGAGGTTAGGCGTACGTATCTTTCGGCCGCTGCTGCGGTGATACGTTTTCAGTGTAGAGTGGGACTGTAAGGGGAGGTAATGTTTTAAGCTGTTGCAACTGTTTGTTTCAGGGCCGGTGAATGAGTCTGAATCAGTCTTTATTTCAAGTGTGTGAGAAGCTGGTAATGGATATCAAGTGGTCATACTCAAACTGTACGGTTTAGCAGGGTAAGGAAGGACTTGCCTCTCCTAGGGCTTCTGCCATGAGGATGAGACAACCGTATCCTGGGCTGCATCAGAAGTGTGGCCAGCAGGTTGAGGGAGGGGATTCTCCTCCTCTACTCTGCTCTGGTGAGACCCCACCTGGAGTGCTGCGTCCAGCTGTGGAGCCCTCAACATCAGAAGGATATAGACTGGTTGGAGCGAGTCCAGAGGAGGCCACGAAGATGCTCAGAGGGCTGGAGCACCTCTGCTAGGGGGACAGGCTGAGAGAGTTGGGCTTGTCCACCCTTGAGAAGAGGAGGCTCCGGGGAGACCTTATTGCAGCCTTCCAGTACCTGAAGGGGCTACAAGGAAGCTGGGGGGGACTTTTTACAAGGGCCTGTAGTGACAGGACAAGGGGTAACGGGTTTAAATTGACAGCGGGGAGATTTAAACATCTGGATACCAGGAAGAAGTTCTTCCCAGAGAGGGTGGTGAGGCACTGGAACAGGTTGCCCAGACAAGCTGTGGATGCCCCCTCCCTGGGAGTGTTCAAGGCCAGGCTGGATGAGGCTTTGAGCAACCTGGTCTAGTGGAAGGGGTCCCTGCCCATGGCAGGGGGGGTGGAACTAGATGGTCTTTAAGGTCCCTTCCAACCCAAACCATTCTGTGGTTCTATGATTTAACAGGAGTATTTACAGAAGATTTTTATCAATATAGTTAATCCTGCAAACACTGCTTTTTACCTTAATGTCTCCTGAGGGAACTGGCTCCAAAAGTACTAATTGAAATTGTTATATTACAGATTTCAGCCTCTCAAGAAGAAAGTAAGAATTTGAAGATGCTGCTGTTGAAAATGGGCATGATAATACTTGCTTCCTCCCGCATCTTGTCCTGTTATTTGACTAAACGATCTTTGGACAAGGTCTTGGCCATGGTTAAGTATTACACGTAACACAATGGACTGCAGACCTTACAGTAACAGAAAGGCTCGCGTGTGCAGATGTTCGTGGTGATGTTAGCACTTGGCCCACAAGTATCATGTTAACCACAACAGCTGATTTGGGTCCGGGATGGAAAGCATGATGCAACTGGTGCATTACTCCAGCAGACATTCTTGAGTTGCTGGACTCAGAGTGTTTCAACTCGAGGTGTTCGGCTGAATCGAAGTACAACAGCTTTGTACTTTAGGCTATTAGTCATGCTGAAAGGTGTACGTTAAGGGATGCCTTATAACTCTGCTATTTACAGCATATGTTGGTTGATAAACCAAGATTTGTGCTGGAGTGCTGTGCTGACAAAAGCCACTAGTCTAGATGCAGCTATATTGACGAACTCTTACAGATGTCGTTTGCTGCTTGTGTGTTGGAATGAGCTTGTGAAGTGCAGGCTTCTCTGTGTAATTTGTACATAAGTTGTACGTAAGTTGTACGTCAGTGCATTGGTCTTCCAAGTTTAGGCTTAGGATAACGAATAGAAAGTTGGACTTCATGAGAGGTTGTGAATTGAAAGCGTTTTCTTCTGCTAAGGCTAGAACACCACCAAAAAAGCTGAATGATAATCTGCTTCTGTAGTCTCGGAAATGTTTCACATTTTAGCTCCGGATGTGTTTTCTTGAGACGGGTTCAGCCCCCCCCAGCCTCTCTTAAAAGCTTTGCAAAATCAACGTGTTGGTTCAGTGCTGGCATTCAGACACCCTGCAGCCTGTCTTCATAGTTGTTTTTAGGAGCGTGTAAATGTTTTCTGACAAATCGTTTAAACACAACAGAAGACCTTGAGCCCATCTAGAACTCCTAATTTCATAATTTCAGAATCAAGCAGGTGTGGGTTTACGAAGGGGTTGCACAGTATTCGTTAGCACCCGATGCCTGGTGCTGTGCCAGGATCCATGGCGACACACTGTGGATGTCTCCGTGGGATTGTGCTCCACTGTCTAGAGATGAAGCATGAACTGCTGCTGCTGCAGCACTCACCCTGAAAAAGCCTGCTTACATTTGCAAGTCTTTTGTAGAGAAAATACGGAAAAAGGCAACAGAAATGATTGAAGAAATAGAATAGTTTCCAAATGACTAACTAGACTGGGACTGTCAGCCCCGAGGAGAGATGACTTGGGTGGGGACAAGCTTGTCTTCCAGAAAATCCCGAGTGACATTAGGAAAGTGGCTACTACCTCACCCAATATGAGGAAATCAAATTAAATCAGCAAAGGAGTTATTTCTCCTCATGGTGTGTTGTTAAACTGTAAAATACATTGCCTTAAGGTGTCGTGGGTGTTGAAAGTTTACGTGCTCAAAAAATAACTAGATAAAATCACGCTGGGAGAGACTGGGCCGTCAGGGACTGCTGTAGGCAGTCGGCATTTTTATAATGAAAAAATGAAGCAAGGCTGTCCTGGAGAAATAACCTTTTTATTAAATCATCTGAGAATGAATGTATGAGTAATTTAATAAAATATTCTAAAGGAAGAAAACCCAGAAGTTTCAGGTGCATAAGCTTCTCTCCAGGTATTCCAATTTAATGAGAAATGCGCTTTTTTAGTAAGATCTCCTGTTCTAACCTCTCCAGCATACCTGTTTCCCTTACACTTCAGAAAGGAAGCATTAGCAAGGGGGAAGGTTGGAGCTGGAACCGCTGCCTCACAGTAGGTGTGGTGGGGGAGTGGAAAGGTAAGCTTAGTGTATAGCCAGAAGGCACACTTGTACATCTGAATTTCAGGCTTCCCAGATAACCTCCTTGTAACTATGTGATTTGAAATCTTTTAAACCATGAAGCCTAGACATGTAGACAGTGGAAAGGTGTGATTTTGTTTTTCTGTTTTTGTTGGTTTTTTTTTCTGTGTGTATCTATGTTGGAACAGATGTTTGTCAGCTAGGCAAAACCCACAAAATAATAAACAGTGCAGCCAAGTGTAACTGTGATGATGACAAAAATAAACACTATCCCTGAGGGCCTGCAACATGTGTGTTGTGAAACAAGCTCTTCGCATCGTGAATATTTCTCACTTCTGCTGGTGACGTTAGAAATTCCTGATTTGAACTTATTTTAGCACGTGGGCTATGGTCTGACTAGGACTGAGTCGTGCAGTCTGTTCATTAAATGCTGAACTATTGTTTTATAATAAATTCATGGCTTGTGGAGACTGCGGTGGAATTTTAAAGCTTCTCTCCGGAAACTTTAGGGATGCGATTTATTTTTTCTTCTAAAACTTTCCCCACTGAAAAGTACTCCATTGTAAATTGTACTCAATTGAAAATTGTAGACTCCAGTGCTCTTTAAAGTTGTATCCTGAATTGTGGTACTAGAAAGTGCATAATATTTAAGAAGTCAGACAGCTGAACTTTTCCATTGTCTGTTTTAAAATGAAGAGTTTGAGGTTTTCCTCCTTCAGTTAATTACTGCCCAGAACCTTTCAATTGCTCATTTCATGGGGACATTCTATATTTACATGGTATTGCCATGGCTTTTCTTTGGGGTTTTAACCATATACTGGAACAGCAAAGTTCAATACTAACTACAGATTACTTTGCCAAAGTGAAATACACCCCTGTTTATTCCAACCCCCTAATTTTGCAGCTCTTGGCTTGGTTTAACTCATGTAAGTCAACTCAGCAGCTTAAATCTCAGATTTTTTTAGGCCTTTGGGTTTTTTTTTAAGGAGACAGCATTAATAGAGTGTTTTTTTTAAACAACCAAAGGGACAGAGTTTATAGATGCGTGAAAAATAAGTAATGAATGATAGATAAACTTGCATCACGGTGGGAGAGAAGGGGCTGGATGAGGAAGGATAGCAGATCCTTGGCATCATCCTCTGGTTATTGGGTTGCAGGGGATGTTGTATTTGTGTGGCAGTGGAAATCTTCCAGAGACCATTATTGGAGGTGAATGAGCAAATCTTGACTGTGGCAGCTGGTAGAGAGCAAGGACTGAAGTGTCCTTTTCCCAGAGCTTTCTGCCCTCCAGCCATGCTATGCCAAAGCGGGTATTTTTGTGCTGTGGATATTGCAAGGATTTTTTTTAACAGTACATTGTTGTCAGCAGTTATAGTGACCTTGGTGGTGGAGCCAATGCGCTCCTCCTTCCATCACCAGAATTTCCACTGCTTGGTAGCCCATGGAAGCTACAGCCAGTAGCTAAGTATGTTTTTAGTTTTTTTTGAGAAAGATAAGTCTTGATATTTTCCTGAAACTAGTAATATTACAACCCATGGGAAGTTAACACTCTCCTGTGAAAACACTTCACCTTTTGAAACCGGAAGAAAAACATTCAGATATTTAAAACAACAGTTCTTCTTTTCTCTTTGCCTGGTTGTAAATATTTCCCAGCATAAGGTTTGTGGAAGCCAGTATGAAATAAAGCTTTCTGGTTTAACTGCCCTGGGAGGCGAGCGGTCAGTACTTTCAACTGCTTAGAGAGGGGTTATGGAGAGAAAACCCACAGAAGGAGCCGAAGGGTTGTGCTAGCTTGGATGTGTACCTGCATAGAAATAGAGAATTGTCAGTAGTTTGTGGCCAATTTAAATGGCTTTTTAAAGCTTTTGTAATCTGAGTTGCCCTCACAAACAATCAAAAAAAACTTTTTACTCCAGCTATATGTAAGAGCAACTGGAGCTTTGGATTTGGCGTCCCAAAGGAGGGATGGTTTGTAATACGAATTCCCAGCATCACTACGTTTAGAGTCTGGTTACTAGTAGTTCAGACTCCAATTGAACCTACACTGTGTTTTGTAACCGTGGTTCTCTGGTTTAGTTTTTATTAATTCAACTAGCTGTAAAATCTTTAATCCCAGCATTGCTACGTTTGGAGTCTGGTTACTAGTAGTTTAGAACTCTACATTGAACCTACACTGTGTTTTGTAACCGTGGTTCTCTGGTTTAGTTTTTATTAATTCAACTAGCTGTAAAATCTTTAAAAACTGAATTTGAAAGTTCTTTTTCTGCTCGTTTCAAACATGTTACCTGGGTAGTGTTTTATCTCTGTTGTTCTCTGGTTTAGTTTTCATTAATTCAACCAGCTGTAAAATCTTTAAAATCTGAAATAATTTGTAAGTTCTTTTTCTGCTCTTTTCAAACACATTACCTGGGTAGTGTTTTATCTCTGTTCTGGCCTGTCAGTGTTTTGGTGAGTTCTACTCTTGGCTATGGACTGTTCGTTTAAGGCGTTATGAGTTACTTGGCTGTTTTGTGATGGCAGCGGTTTTGTCCTGAACAGCTAGAATTTTCCATTCTAAGTTTCTTGGTCACTAGGGTTTACATCTTGGCTGAAAAGAAATGTGGGTTTAGTCGAAACCCACAATATTGGAAGGATATAGACCAGTTGGAGCGAGTCCAGAGGAGGCCACGAAGATGCTCAGAGGGCTGGAGCACCTCTGCTATGGGGACAGGCTGAGAGAGTAGGGCTTGTTCAGCCTGGAGAAGAGAAGGCTCCGGGGAGACCTTATAGCACCTTCCAGTACCTGAAGGGGCTACAAGGAAGCTGGGGGGGACTTTTTACAAGGGCCTGTAGTGACAGGACAAGGGGTAACGGGTTTAAATTGAAAGTGGGGAGGTTCTATGAAATAGAGGATTCTATGAAAGCTGGTCTGTAAACTGATTTCAGGAGGATATTTGTAGTACCTTTTCAGGAGGATATTTGTAATACCTTTAACTTTCTCTTTCAGTCCATTAATATACAGGGTTTGTACTGTGTAGTACAACTTTGGTGACACCCATCACTGCAGAGCAGTGTCAGATTTCACCCACCCCCCTTAGGATGTTGTTTGTTTTTAGTATTTACTTTCAAAACAGTGTATTTTTCCATCTAAAAATATCTCAATTCTTCATTGTATTCCTCAAATCTTTCTTAAAGCTGAAGTTTCAGGTAGATTGATTTTGGTCTGCTTGGGTTTAGAATCATAGAATCACAGAATGGTTGGGGTTGGAAGGGACCTTAAAGACCATCTAGTTCCAACCCCCTGCCATGGGCAGGGACACCTTCCACTAGACCAGGTTGCTCAAAGCCTCATCCAGCCTGGCCTTGAACACTTCCAGGGATGGGGCATCCATCCACAGCTTCTCTGGAAAACCTGTTCCAGTGCCTCACCACCCTCTCTGTGAAGAACTTCTTCCTGATATCTATTCTAAATCTCCCCACTTTCAATTTAAACCTGTTACCCCTTGTCCTGTCACTACAGGCCCATATTGGAACCTTTCCCATCACTTCCCATGGCATATAAATGCTTTCTCTGAAAGTCCACCTAAATTAAGTTGGCAGAACATGTTTTATGCAGATTTATGGCTTTGTAAACTCCAGAGTGTTAAAGAATAAAAGAAAGTTAAAAGGTGCCATACAGTTTCTGTAGAACACAAGATCTAAAGCAGCAGAGTATGGAGAAATGGATGAGCTTTCTTCAGTGATGAGGACAATGCTGAATACATTCTCTGCTCTGGGAGACTGTCCTTGTCCTGGAGCTCTTTTGAAAAAGCTTTGAAAAAAACTTGAATAAATTCAGGTAACCAGAATTTCCCAGAATATTGTGAATCACCCAGGTCATAGCAGGCCTAATTTAGTGCATGTGGGATAATTGTCATTTCTATAATATTTCCCAGATTACGCTGACTG
>NW_010226225.1:9356-11060 GCF_000690775.1 Eurypyga helias
ACTGGAGGGATGAGGATTGGGCCTAGGGCTCTTTGCTTTTTACCAGTAGGTGTGGTAACAGCAGCCTTCACACAATAGATGATCAATTTGTCCTTCTGGCTTTAAAATCTGTAAACTTGAGTTCTGCAGATGTTGAAGCCCGTATAGGAAACGTCCCATTTCTCTCTTCACTTACCCTGCAAAACTGCAGAAGGTGTTAATTTTACTTTATAATGTAACTTTATTACAGGTGCAGATTCACTCTACAGAAATAGTTTCAGCCTCAGTGATGAAAAGCTTAACTCTCCAACTCCATCCACTCCAAGCTTGCCGTCTCCGTCCGTAACTCCATGTAGAGGTAAACTTAATTTCAACTGTTGACATTTCTTACTAATTCTCAACTATACAGGCTTCTTCCTGTGAGCCAGGACTCTCACTTTTTTAAAAATTACAACAAAACTAAGGGTCTCTGTGAAGCACAGTACAGATGAAAGTGTCACTGTGTGGCTCGGTAACAGCAATAGCACTCTGCATCCACAATTCTTCACCGGTGACCCAGCAACTTTTGATTTTTGAAACAGTGAACCATATTAGAGTTTTTGGTTGATCAGGAATTGTGGTACGCCTTACAGAATACTCCAGATTTAACTCCTGTTACTTCTTAATGAAGCAGCTGAGTAGCTTAAGTGTCCCATCTGTAGACAGAAATACTGAGCCTGCAGGCAGGGGTGCAGTACGACTTCTCCAAAGCGGTATGCTGCCATTCAAGTTAACACAAACCCTCAAATCCATATAGACCTTATTAGTAATACCTTCCTCTTTCGTAGCTATGCTGTTTCAAAGTGGCTTCTGTCTTGCAGCTAACTCCCCAGGAGCTTGTTTCATTCAGGTTAACTTAGACTCACGCCGAGGCAGACACATCAATAACGGAGCAGTCGTACATTGGTACTACATAGTGCTGTCGTTACAACTAGTCTTCTCGGATGCATGCTGAAGGGCTTTTTATGCTTTCTTGTCTTTTCCACAGTGACCAGTCACAAAAAAACAAGTTCAATTCTTTCTGTCTAATTATAGGATCATAGAATTAGCATGATACTAGAGAGAAGTAAGGAGTAACAGTTAATAAGACGTAGTGGAAAAGAGTTCATCTATACTGGCGGGAAATACTTGGCAAGGAATTACACTGAAGGTGAAGATGCTCTTCCTGATGAGAAAACAAAAAGACAGAAATAGAGTTGGAATTGGCTTGGAAGAGAACCACAGAAAGGAGCTAAAGAAGCCACTTGCAGTAAACCTAGATCGAATGGAGCAGGTGGTGTTCTTGAGAGTGGAAATTTAGGTGGATGTTTGGATCCAAACATCCAAGTGCATGGACCAAGATCAAAGCATCTGACACCACCACAAAGCAGTGACACTGGCGTGATTTAAAAGGCGTGGCTTTGGGTAGGACTGGGAGGTAACGGTGGGTTTTGATGAGGGTGGGGTTTGATTCAATATCTGAACACATACCGTAAGGAAGACCCCCACAGCACCAAGGACGTGGATGAGTTGACATACAGCTTTTTTTTTTTTCTCTCCACTTCGGCCTGTGCTTTTTAAGGAAACTAAACAGAGGATTGGTTTGCTTTGCTTCTGTCAAATGGAAAACTATAAAAACCAGAATCTGAGTTCAGTCTCCCCTCTTTCCTAAAAACGCTTTTGGACATTGCAGCAACCCTGCTGAAC
>NW_010226225.1:11091-20515 GCF_000690775.1 Eurypyga helias
ATAATCCGCAGCATGTTTGATACCGCTGGAAGTGATTTGGGGGATTGTGTGGTTCCAGTGTTTCTTTTGGCCAGAGGAATATGTCGTGTCCAAGCGGTATTGACGATCTCTTATTTTGCAGCAAAGCTTGGAGACACGAAAGAACTGGAAGACTTCATTGCTGATCTTGACAGGACACTAGCAAGTGAGTAGATTTTTTACTGGTAGGCTGCATCTCGCTTGGTATTGTCAGAGGCTGAGGAGAGCCACTGTCTGAGGGGAGTGGGACAGGAAGGATAGCAACAGTTTTACGTAGCGTGGTTTTGTTTGCCAGTCCTGTGGATCGTTATGTGGATAAGAAGGTAAAATAGACTGAATTCCGGTCTTTGCCTGCATGTTCAGGGCATGTTGTTCAGCGAGTGTGACAAAGGTGGTTTTACTCCGCCAAACCTCTGTCCCCACCTCTGGGGCAGCTGCAGTTCACCCCTCCTTGACAGTCTATAGGTCAAGTGAACATCACTTTCTTAAATACGCCAAACTCTGCTGAAATGTGGGGGTTCGTTTCTTCGTTCTAACGCTAAGGAACTGGAGGAGTAGCTGTAGGTGAGGGAAAACTTTTTATCCTGGATTTTGCTTTATGAAAGAATCAAGGAGCAGTTATCTGCATCTGTTGACTTAGATTAAATATCAAAGTTGTGTTTGTTCTTGTCTTTACCAGGAGTGGCATTTCATAGAATCACATGGTTTGGGTCCATTCCTAAATACCAGCATGAACAACTCCCACCCCCCCAATAAACTATGAACTAAACTATGAACTGAGTTTCTTGTATTCATCAGGTGTTTTCCCTTCGCTGTAACTCTTGAAGCCTTGGCCATCTGCCTTGGACTTAAGACAGCTGCCCTTATCAGCTTCCTACTTCCCTGTCATCTAACCTGTATCTTAATCCTGGTTTCACTTCTCTCACCTAAAATACATTTCTAGTTTTCTGACTTCTGTCATGGACATACACTTGATGTATGTTGCCCAGAGAAGCTGTGGATGCCCCATTCCTGGGAGTGTTCAAGGCCAGGCTGGATGAGGCTTTGAGCAACCTGGTCTAGTGGAAGGTGTCCCTGCCCATGGCAGGGGGTTGGAACTAGATGGTCTTTAAGGTCCCTTCCAACCCAAACCATTCTATGATTGATCTAACTCCATCTTTACCACTGAAACCTCATTGAATGATTGTTCTTCTGAAAATCTTGTGAGTTCTGAAGGTTTTAGTAGAGCAGTGACACCCCCAAACCACCAAATACTTACACTGCTGTACCTGGCACGGCCATGTTGCTGCTGACTCTGAAGGGGCTGCCTACAGAGTGTTGGTTTCGTTGTCCCCTTCCAGGCACATCTGAGGTGAGGCCAGGGATTGCCACCTGCTGTAGTGGGTTTTGGGTTTTTTGGGGTTTTTTTCTCCCAGCTAAGCAAATCTGCAGTTATTTCAGCCCTGTCTCATCTATGCAGTGTCACATGTCCTAATGATACACTGTCTTTATCGTACATGGCAATCCTCAGGACAAAGTCTGACTTACATCTGATACTTATTATCACATTTTTAAGGAGTTCTTGTATGCTTGATGTTACACAGAACTCCGTACAGATGTCTTTCCGAGCTTAAAGCACTCATTAGAACAGTAATTGCCTTACATTTTTACACACTAATCTTTTGGCTCTCGTGTTCATTAAAAAAAGGCATAGTTTTGGCCTGCTGGGCAGTGTAACATCCTGGGCGTAGATAGGGTGTCTGGGATGTCGACAACACGCAATCTTTATTAAACACAGAACTTGATGATATTGGTTTGTGTTTCCAGGTATGTGAAACGACTCTCTGGCATTGTGCTTGCCTATGAATGTGGTCTGAAGGATGAGTGCCGTCAGTCACTGGGAAGTGCTGCCCTTGTCTGATAACTGTGCTACCCCAGATGCTCACCACCTGAACGTAACCGTTGTGTACTCCTCCAAGTGTTCAGCTGGCAACGTCAGTTTTGTTACTTTGCAGCAGAGAGAACTTAAGTGTTGCAGCTGTGTTTTGCTTGGATTTTAATTTAAAGTTGCTTTTATGAAAATATATTTGTAATTTTATATAGTTAAGAACTTTTAATGCTTTCCCCCCTCCCCCCCCATTATAATATATTTTTGTATGCAAATAAACCCTGAACTGGAATCGTGTGTCTGAAAGCTTCGTATGGACACGTGAGCGCTGAAACATAAGTACAAATTAAGCTCTTATTGAAAACATCAAGCTTAAAAATATCTGATAAGGTGGTATCTTAGGCAAACTGTGTTATGCTGGCTTCGTGTGGAACTTCGTCTTGTTCTTTCCAAATTGCTTAGATAAGAGAATTTTGTACTATGTGAAATTAATACAATTGGGAAAATAATAAAACTGGTCAAACTGTTACTTCAGCTTTGCTTTAATACAGAAGAAATAACACTGACTTAGTACAGATTTGTACAGCAGCACCTATTGCAAACCCCGTGTAAAAGCTAGCTTCAAAACGACGTGCCATGCCATGTGAAGTACTAACTGGGAGGTCAGACGTTTAGGGCCTGTGGGTTTAAAAAGGTACGGAGATCCGGCAGCACCAACAAAACACCTCAGCGTCTGGATGTTTCTGATAGCAGGCCCTTGGGCCCGGAACAGTCTACTGCTCTGAACAGACTTCCTGGTCGTCAGTGTTACTCTGAAACCCACATTTTTGCAAGGAACCTGATTCTTTTCATGTGCATTAGGCACTGGAGCTGTCGTTTTTCCAGCTCTCCTCCAGCAGGCACTGGGCTCGGCGCCGCTGTCTAGCGCGGTTGCTCCCTAATCCGCTCAGACCGTGTGAGCTGCCCGCATGAGCCCCAGGACTTGCTTTGGCCAAAGCAGGCGAGTGAGCGCTTGCACGCGTGCTCCGGCTAGCAGCCCCCTCGGCAGATTGTCATCTTGGCGCGTGTCTGTGCCGCAGCTACCAGCTTAGGGTGTTAAGGGATGGATTTGGGCCTGCCTTCTGCAGCCAGGGGAAAGTCTACTAACGGGAATACCATGAGGGTGATGCAAATCCATCTCCCTCCTTCGGATTTTAGAAAACGTGACCAAAACCTTTGGATCTTGTTAAACACTCTATGATTTTTTTTTTCCCTCGCAGTTTTATTCATTGGTAAGAAAATGAAATTCTGAACTGGGTACGTTTCAATCAGCCCGAAACAACCTTGAGGTGGTTGTGGTGGGGAGTTTTCCCTTCTTTCAGGCAGAAGTGCAATGTAAAGCGGCGTGCATGTTTTTCCAAAGAGGAAGGACTCCCTTCAATGTTTCCTACTGCAGATTGTGGTGGTAGATTGTCCCTTAGAACAGAAATGAACTGGTTTAGGAGGGTGAAATGTCACGTTGCTCTAGGTGAACTGTAAAGGGCGATGGAGGGTGGGATGGTTCAAGACAGTGACGTGCTCCTGCATGCTCTGGACCCTTCTCGGGCGACTCTGCGCCGCAGAAAACCCATCTGAGCAGCAAGCTAGGCTTGCTGTGGCAGAGCCAGAGCACTATGGAAATTCACTGCTGCTACCTGAGAAACACATGGGAGCAAATCCTCCTCTTGGCTGCCTCTGTGAAACTGAGAGGGGGAGCCTGGCCCTTCTCCCTGGTCCCAGCTGCAAAGGGATGTGTGCAGCGCCAGGGAGGGGGATTCCCTTGGCTGGTGTAGGACTTGCGGTTACGCAGGGAGGGAGAGGCACTCTGCCTTTCAGCGGAAGCTGAGGGAAGGGCAGCCCAGAGAGCAGAGACAAGCTCACAGTAGAATGATAGAACGGTTTGGGTTGGAAGGGACCTTAAAGATCATCTAGTTCCAACCCCAGTACTCTCGTAAGAAGCATCATTAGCAATAAGCCACATTTTTAATGCTGCTTGAGTAGCAGCAGCGGTTTTGGGTGGCTTTTTGCGTTTTAATGCCCTTTGGTAGAGTGAGTGGTGGTGAATGGCTGATGTTACCATCCCTGAGGCAGAATACCCCGACCAAGCGTGTGTTGAATAAGCCATGAGCTTCAATGTGATCGCAAGGGCGTGGGGGAGGTGGACAGCTGTTTGTTCCTCAGGACGGATTGAGGCACTGGGCTTGAGTTTTCCAGTGTGATCGCAAGGGTGTGGGGGAGGTGGGCAGCTCTTTGTTCCTCAGGACAGATTTTTTGAGGCACTGGGCTTGAGTTTTCCACTTTCCCTCGGGATATTAATTTGTTGCTCAATCCCATCAAACACTCTGGGCCAGTATTTAAAGTTGGAAGCGCTCCCCATGTAGAGTGCTACCACCGAATCAGTACAGGACTTGGGAATGGCGATGCTTTGTCCTCACGGACAGCCCATTTTGAAGATTTTTCTGGTACAAGCAAAGGTTTAGAGCAAGGCCTGGTCCTCATTCTGTGTAACATCAGTCGGGGATGGAGATGGGGATTAACTCACCATCTGTTTGGGTTTTTTAATCTTATTTATGTGTGAACAGGTGGAGACTTGTGCTTGCTTATACAGCAGTTCTGGAGATCATCGGCTGCCAAACCTGGGAGTGTCTTCTGCTGAGCTGTTGATCTGAATTCCCTCCAGTCTGCGATTCTGTTTTGAACGCCTTGCTGTGTCAGAAGGAAGGCACTAATGTAGATGTCGTTTCACCGGAGTACGCTTATGACTTAAGTTCATTATCTAATTACATACGACACTGAAAAATGCATTGCTGAGGAAAGTCTGTCCCCAGTGAGCATGGCTGGAGGCTGGCCCGGTCTGGAGGGCGCGGCTGAGCCTGTTTTGAACGCCTTGCTGTGTCAGAAGGAAGGCACTAAGGTAGATGTCATTTCACTGGAGTACGCTTATGACAAGTTCATTATCTAATTACATACGGCACTGAAAAATGCATTGCTGAGAAAAGTCCGTCCCCAGTGAGCATGGCTGGAGGCTGCACTGTCCTGACGGACCAGCCTGACTTTTTCATCCTTGTTTTGACCGGCCTTTTGTGCTGTGATGCGGAATTTGGATTCAGAAGGGAGTCTCAGCCCTGTCACGCCAACTCCATGCCTCCAGAAATGGAAACAAGGCGCTTAGGCTAAGCAGATGTATTGCTGCAGCTTAGCAGGGTAAGGTGAGGTGCAACAACGGTGTGCACGTGTGCTCTTTGCCTATTGTCACTTCAAGGGTAAATGGATTCATTTAAACATCCATCTCTGAGGCTTGAGCTAATGTGTCTTATCTTGGGTTTGCTGTTGACTCTGCGTGTCCCCAGCGCCATCACCCAGGCTCAGCTGATATGTGGTAACTCATTAAGCTTGGTAATGTGCTCCTTTTCCTGAGCCCTTAATGAGAGAGAAGAGCCAAAGGAGGGATTTTTATTTTTTCCCCTGGCTGCATGTGTGTCTGTAGCCACTACTGATGCACTGACAGCCAGGTGAGTGCTGGGGAGGGAGGAAAACGGTTGTGTTGTCAGTGACCGAGCTTCCTTACAGGGAAGGGCTCAACCGCAGCCTGTTGTCCCAGTGCCTCCCTCACTCCTTCATCACTGGTGTTTGCTTTGCAGTACATGCTGGGCGTGGGACTGATTCTCAGCAGGGTTGCCCAATGCGCAGAGTCAGAGAGGGGATGAGAAACCCTGTTCACATCTTCACAGGTTCATTGAACCATTGGTTTCGGTAGTGGATGCCTGCAAAGAGAAAACCCATGCGGAGCGCTTCTGCCTGCTGGGAAACATTCATGTCTTCAAACACAGATTTTGGTTTTAGTTCATATCATTAATTGTTGCTTTTTGATCATTGTCTGGCTGCTTCCCACCCTGCATGAAGTGAAAAGAATTCACCAGTGGGAAAGGTCCACCCAGCGTGGGTCTCTGTAGAGAAACTCGGATGGAGTTCAGCTCATATGGAATTCAGCTCGGATGGACCCGGTCGACCATCCGAGAGTATTTGCAGCGGGCTGGAGCCCAACTTACGAGAGTTTTTATTTATTTGACGGTGCCTTAATGTGCTAGACATGACATCTGCTAGACTGCTGGAGAGAAACGTCCAACGTTTTGATGTTTGGAAGCAAAGCCAGTACCATAAAGCCAACATAACGGAGCAGCTCTTGAACTAAATCCAGTTCTGCATACTAACAGCATGAACTACATATCCTCAGCAGGGAAAACTCCTGTTTTCTGCGTTACTTTCTGCATTACTGACTTCATTGCAGCCTGGCTAACAGCTCTAGCTGTCTAAGTAACTTCACAACAATGTAAGATGATCCTGGCTGCTATATCTCGTCGGCTTAGAGTTGTAAACTAGATCTTTTCAAGGTCCTTTTCTTTCTTAGGGGTTCGAAGCTATCAGTTAAATGCTGTAGATTGGCTTGTGGGATTAAAACATGCCAGTCAAGGCAAAGGGATGCTAATGCTTTGGTTGCTTTTGCTTTCTCACATCTGTTTTGGAAAATAACATATTTATCAGTCCAGCTTTTAAAGACTAAGATTAGAGGCCTGCGCCTCTGTTCTCCCGAGGCACGCAGAGCTCGCTGGCTTCTCTGGGAGGCCTGAGGATGCTGAAATGGGCTTCAAGCTGGAAGCGAGCGTTGCCTTCTCCATAGCGTATGACTGTAATCCCTCACCACAGTACTTTGATTCTGTTTATAATGTATTGCAGCTCAGTATTTCTAATTAAGAACATTGCCCTTGTCTCAAAAACTGAATTGCGGTATTTTGGTATATATGCAGATTTGCATTTCCAAAAAAAAAGAAATCAGTGTATCAAACCAGGTCAGGACCGATCCCACCTGACTTAGGCACGTGGATAAAACACTGAAGTTAGGACGTTGCCCTTGGCTCCTTCAATAGCTGTTACAAGGAGAGGGAGGCTGAATTATCCCCTGATGATGGTTCCTTTGCTACAGTAAATATTGCAACAGACTGCAGATAAGCAGACTTTTTACTCGGGCTTCTTAATCAACTGCCTGAAAAAAACTGTGTGAGTTGGAATATGTCTGCCTACAACTGGCCTTAGGTAACAGTGTGTGGGGCTGGAAGAGCAGAGGCAAAACTACCCAAGTGGCCAGGGTGACCTGTTTTGGGGGTCTTGCATCCCATTGTGCAAGCACAGCAGCTTGCTTCAGTCCTGCCAGTTGGGGTGTCTGTCCCCCGCACTGCGCGGGGCAGGGTAACAAAGGGGAGCCCCAGGCTGGCGCCTGGGTGTCAGGGTGTCGACCTCCAGGCATTTGCTTCTCGGCTTTAGGCACCCCGATCGTGTGCTGTCCGTCTGTGCCGCTCCCTGCGGGTGCTCTGTGTCAGCAGCCTGGCTAACGCACCTTGCTTCTCCACCGCCTGCTCCAAGTCAGGCCAACCACACCGGTGTAGCAGGTTAACTGGAGGTTTGGGTTTTCAGGAAAAAAAGTCTTCTAGGACAATGCCAGTGGGTATCTCAACTGCAGATAATTCCTAGGTTAATTATCCATAATGAGCGGCTTAATGGCTAGGACCAAATGGATGCAACTGAGATCCATGGCCAAATTAGCAGGGATTTAACTCTATGTCAGGTCGTAGCCCGTCTGACGGCTCCATCAGCCTTACAAATTGTGGGATCTGCTTTCCCACAGAACACAAACAGGAGTTTCTGGACACTATTTAAAACACCTCAGGAGACCTTTAAGCTTAATACCTAGGTTAAACTTGAGTGAGTGATAGTCTTGCCCCCTGCTTTTTCTCCATTTCTCTGGGAAGTGGAGCGTTTCATGACAGTGGATGGGGCTTGTCGCCGTTCCCCTGGGGGCCTTGGCAGCAGGCTTGCACTAAGAAGTTATGCACGCAGATACTTTGCACTTTCAAGCTGTGCCTTCAGCGGGCTCTCGCGCGGCATTACGCTCTGATCTTGGCAAGCTGTCTTCGCAGGCTGGTTCTTAAGGCTGTGTGTATTTTAGTTTATGGTCCTGGCAAACTGATTTATGAAACGCAGCTTTATGTTTGTTTATGTATAGAGTTTATGGTATGGAACAAAATACACGTTTTTCTTAGAGGCCAAACAGAACCGCTCAGCTCTGTCTCCAAAAAGCATCCTAGATAATTTATTTTGTTGACAGCTGGTACAACGTGCTGCTAATACAACAGTAGTTTATTACACATTAGCAGCTACACGGCTCCGTCTCAAAGCCCTTTGGCATGCTCCAATACATACCACGTTAAAGCACCACGCAGATTTCTCCAGCGTGCAGCAGCCCCAGCTTAGGCGGAGACGGTGAAAGCTGGGCACTCCTCCAGTGGCTTGGCCAAAGGAAGCCGGAGGTGTCAGTGGTCCGAAGCCTGCATTAACGCTGAGTTTAGGATTAGGGCCTCTTGCTCACAGCACTTTGACAGCTTTAAATAATCCTGTAGAAAATGCCTTGCCCTAGCAAGTGTCTCTGGCATTTCTGAGCCCTTGTTGAACAAAATTAAGACAAGCAACTTGGTGGCTTTTTCTGAGCTTGCACCTGGGCAGCTCCAGCCCCAAAGATTGCATGGGGGGCAGTTACAGAATTCAGTGCTTTCCAGAAACTTGTCCAAAAATCATCAGTAACCTTGCGTGGTGTTTTCAGTAACACATTTCACCAGGGATCGTGTAGTTCTTCACACCTTTACCAACTGTTCAAGGTACTTCTTAATGTGAAATGCTTCCCATGAACTCTTCTCTTTCCTCTGCCTTCTTTTATACCTAGCAAAGCCCTTCTCTTCAATGCCCCCTTCTCAAATCTGGCCAAAATATGAGCGTTACAACCCTCCTGCCAGCTGGTCCATCTGTGAAAAGGCAGGAGGAAAGGACAGAGGGACACCCAGGGGCTGCAGATTCCTTTTCCACCTTCATCCCCTTTACATGGCTCAATGTTCACATGGTCTTCTGTGGGAAAGTGCTGCAAGAGACATGAGCCCCTTTCCTGTGGCCTTGGAGGTAGAAAGAAGGCAGAGCTGAGCTAATGAGATCCTGCTCATCTTTCCAGGGTTATAAGAGACCTGGACAGGCTGGAGAGGTGAGCCACTGCCATCCTCATGGAGTTCAACAAGGCCAAGTGCAAGGTCCTGCTCCTGGGTTGGGGCAATCCCAAGCACAAGTACAGGCTGGGTGGAGAGTGGATAGAGAGCAGCCCTGAGGAGAAGGACTTGGGGGTACTGGTGGATGAAAAGCTGGACATGAGCCGGCAGTGTGCGCTGGCAGCCCAGAAAGCCAACCGTATCCTGGGCTGTATCCAGAGAAGTGTGGCCAGCAGGTCGAGGGAGGGGATTTTCCCCCTGTACTCTCATGAGACCCCAGTTGCAGTACTGCATCCAGCTCTGGGGCCCCCAACATCAGAAGGATATAGACTGGTTGTAGCGAGTCCAGAGGAGGCCACAAAGATGCTCAGAGGGCTGGAGCACCTCTGCTGTGGGGACAGGCTGAGAGAGTTGGGCTTGTTTCGACTGGCGAAAACGA